>NC_136269.1:146236392-146354766 GCF_964187855.1 Myxine glutinosa | reverse complement strand
GATCTGATGCCAGTTCTTACTTGAAGATGTCCTGCGGAGAACCAACTATTCCTGTTACAGTCACGAAGGTCCCGAGTCGTTTTCATGCCAGCACTCAAAAAACGTTGCACAAAAGCACATGAGTGAGGAATAGTAGGAAAGAGGGCATTGTAGAAAAGGGGTTCCCGGAGGAACCTTTCACTGTTGTATGTCCCCATTTGCCGAGTTACTGAAATGGACCGCCAGACGTTCAAGACATCTTGGTAAAAGTCAGGGAGCAGCGAAGCATCGACATGTTGCAGCTCCATGAAAAAGAGTTCACAATTGTAGCCCAGCATGCCGGCTTGTTTTAATATACAGTTTGCAGTAAATTTCCAGGGCAAGGCCTCCAGAAATATAAAACGACGAGCTGTAGAGACTCGGAAGGCCACCGCCCGACAAAGAATGTCCACAAGCCCATGACCCCCTTCTGCCAGTGGAAGGCAAATAGTCTCTCGCTTTAGCCAGTGTTTGCCACCCCAAAAGAAGTCAAGTAAACATTTTTGGATTGACAACACCAACGTTGCAGGTGGCTGCAAGGCAATCATTTTATGCCATAAGAGAGGGGCCACTAGGTTGTTAATGACCAGGGCACGACCTCGGAAAGACAAGGTCGACAAAATTCCTCTCCATCTGTTTAGTTTATTGCTAATTTTGTGGAGCAAACCATCCCAATTCCTTTTGACAAAACCTGGGGTTCCAAGATAAACACCGAGGTATTTCACACCTTCTTTTCCCCATGTCAAATTCATAGGGAGAATTGGAAGGGCAGAAGGTGGCGTACCGCCGACCCAAACTGCTTTGCATTTCGACCAATTAATTTGCGTTGTACATGCTTGAGAGTAGACCCGTAGACACTCAAATAGCAGAGCAATGTCATTACTGCTGCGAACAGCAACACATACATCATCAGCATAGGCCAAAATGATAACGGGATTTTCTGATGGAGTCACTGAAAATCCCATAAGAGAAGATCGTAAACGAATCAAAAGGGGCTCAATGCAAAGAGAGTACAAGATTCCAGATAAGGGACAACCTTGCCGAATTCCCCTCCCAATCCGCAAAGGTGAAGAGACCATCATTGATTTTGATCAAGCTAAAAATGTGATTATACAATAAGGATACATAAGAAATAAAAGATGCCCCAAAACCGAATTGCTTTAAAATGTGAAACAAATACTCATGATTAACAGAGTCAAAAGCCTTTTCTTGGTCAATAAAAAAGAGAACGGTATGTTGTTGTTGAAATGCACACACATCCCACAGGTCTCGTACCAAAAAAATGTGATCGTGCATAGATCTGTGCATAACACAGTACGATTGATCCTGATGTATAACTGTGCTTAAAACAGTCTTTACACAGTTAGCTAGCACTTTGGCAAAAATCTTGTAATCTGTGCAGAGAAGAGAAATTGGACGCCAGTTCTGTATCAATTGCAGGTCGTTTTTCTTAGGGATAAGGCAAACAACTGCACGTCAACAACTAAGGGGTAACAATCCCTCACGCAGGTTGTATAGAAACACTGAATGCAAAGAGGACCAAGCATGTCCCAAAAGGTTTTATAAAATTCAGCTGGTAGCCCATCAAAACCAGGAGCCTTATGATCAGCAAGGTCATCGAGCGCAGTTCTAAGTTCACCGAGGGTAATGTTCTCATCCAAGACATGCCGCTGATGCTCATCGATCTGGGGTAAATTGGTCATAATATTCTGCATTGAAGGCACACATTAGGCTTAAAGGAAAACACATTCTCAAAATAAGACTGAACAAAATGAACAATCTCCGTATTATCACTAAGAATATGCCCATCACTAGCCCGAAGACTAAGCATTTGCTGGCTCGCCTTCGTCATCTTCTCAAACTTAAAGAAATCTTTACAACATGTGTCTGAAGACAGTAAACCATTCACTCTCAGCCTGACTAAGGCACCAATACCATTTTCTTGAATTAATTCCTTAAGCAGAGTTTGTTTTTCAAAGAGGAGTTGACACCGTCTTTCATCACTGAGGACCTCAGCACCTTCCTGCAATCGTAGAATTTCTTGTTTCAAGGCATCGATACATAATTGTTTACTTTGAGAGCAATTGGTTTTGTATTGCTGACAGAAAACACGGATCTGCGCTTTAGCATAGTCCCACCACTGACAGAGATTTAGGAAACGATGTTGGAAATACACAACCTTGTCCCAAAAAACCACAAAGGATGATTTCAAGAAAGGATCGCTCAGAAGTGAGGTGTTAAAGGACCAATACAGGGTGCGGCGTTTGAAACTAAGAAAAGAAAAGCACAGTTTTACCAAAGAATGATCAGAGAAGCCTGAAGGGACAATAGCCGTATATGTCACAAGATTGACAGCAGAGTTAGGAATATAAAATTTATCAAGACGAGCAAGTGAAAGATGATTTAGTAAAACCCGACACCAGCTAAATTGCTGCAGGTTTGGGTGTTGTTGCCGCCATACATCGTTGAGGTCATGCCGCAAAATTATACTGGAAAGAGGCCTACTTGAAGCTGGATGTGGCTCTGCACTGTTCCTATCTAAAGTTGGGTTTAAAGTACAATTAAGGTCACCCCCTAAGCACAACAACGTATCAGAAGAGAAGTGTCTCAGGAAATTAAAGGACTGATTAAAAAAAGTTCCTCTATCTGTGCTATCGCTTGGAGCATAGACGTTAACAAGCATAAATCGTTGCTGATTGTATTCAAACTCCACAGAGGCTAGATAGCCTGGTACGATTTCCTTAAAGATAGGCGGGGAGACAGACAAACGTGAACTGACAAAAAAAGCAATACCCGCACTCACAGAATCTGTATTACTAAAAAAAACAAGTGCCAATCAGCTGTTGCTGCCAATCAGCCATGCAGTCTGCAGTGGCACGAGTTTCTTGCAATAAAAGTACATCAATCTTTTCTCTCCTGGCTAATTGCACAGTCTGGGACCTATGCAGCTGACTGCACCCACCATTAATGTTCAAGCTTGCTATGTTCATAGAAACATAGGCAGCAACACAGCCATTACAGGTTTAATTCTTTCCTTGCTGTGACAAGGTACCTCTTCAGTCTTTTCAGTGATTGATCAGAAATATGAAGGGCCGCAGATTGTTGTACAACTTCCTGAGCCCCACTAATGAAGGCGTGGGTGTCAACGAAGAAATCGCAAATTTTCACACGCCTTTTACGGTGTTTTTTTGTAGGAAACCCACGATTTCAGCAGGAGGGACAGAGTCTCCAGAGACATGCTCCGATGAGAAGTCGGCCTCACCATCACTCAGTGAGGCAACGGAAGAACCCCCATCAGAGTCACAATCATTGCATTGAGAGTCCATTGCCGAAGCAACGGGCTCATCAATGCGACAATCTGAGACTTCAGCACTATCACCCTGCTGACCTTGAGCTTGAGAAGGCTCAGCTGCCTCAATGGAGGATTCGATCACAGACACATCACTAGTTCCAACACACTCACCACTCCCCACAGAGGGAGGGGTGGCACAATCAACACAAGCTTCAGCAGGGGACACACATGGAGGCTCAACCTCACATGGAGGTTTACCCTCAGAACACCGGAGAGACTCAGGTGCTGTCTGGCCAACACATAAATTTTCAGCATTTATCACATTACCCTCAGAATATTCTGAAGGCAGAGGAGGCTGAGGGATTACCTCAACTGGAGGCAACTGCTGAGGAGGAGGTCGCGCTCCACCATTACATTCACTAACCACTTGAGCGAAGGTTGGAGGACCGGCCAAGACCTTATTATCAGGCTCGTTGAGGTCGCTAGAAGGTGGGAGGGTTCTTTTCCTGGTTCTCTGTTTGTCTACAATGGGGTTTGCATCAGCACCATGCATACTGTTTACATCATCGACAACGATCTCAGTAGAGCCCTGCTGTTCATCACCATTCAGGCTAGTGACTCTATCTGTGGACTTTTTCGGACACGAGTCCTTTAAATGACCATATTGACCACACTCAAAACAAACTAGAGACTCTGTGGAGACAAAGACCCGATAAGTGTGACCTTCGACCTTGAAGGGCAATACCGCATTTAAAGAGGTTACACCACGCGGTAAAATCATATAAACTAAACGACGAAAGGACATGACGTGTTTTAAACGGTTATTTTCCCCTCATACAGGAACCATAGTAACTGAAGAGACGGCAGAACCAAGTTTGTTTAGTTCAGTAACCAGGTCTTTGTTCTTAAGGAACGGAGGAGCGTTAGAGAGAGAAACCCGAACTGCCGGCGTGTCGAGTGGACATACCTGAACAAACACGTCGGGAGCAAAGAAAAGCCCGTGCTCGACTATTTGAGCAACCATGGGCACTGTGGAAACAAAGATTACCACACGCTTATTCATGCGAGAAGCCGCTTTTACATTATCCAAACCGATTATCTCTCCGACGGCAAGGATAATGGCCTCGACGTTGATTCCCGACGGAGGTGAACAAACTAACCCATGCTTCTGGGTTAGCGCTTCAAGAGCCGTGTAACGAGAGCTATCCGCCATCGTTTCCACATTTAAACAAAGGATAAATGTATAAAGGGTTAATGAAGCCAAAAGGCTCCAGTAAACTAGCGAAAAATAAAAATATTTACAAAAAAAGAAACGGAAAAAAGTATTATGATTTGTAACACGAAGCGAAAAAAACCGAAGAGGGAACCGCCCCAAGGGGGAACATTTACCGGTCTCACCACGTGTGCTCTCTCACTTTCTCACTCTCAAGAGGGGGGGGGGGAGGGATGATAACGTGGAAGGGTGATACACAAAAGACAGCACAAAGGTGAGAAGAGGTAAGGGGAGGGTAAAGATACAAACCACGAGCACGGAGCTACAATGCCAAAACACGAGCAGACGCCATGACACCGCACCCAACGCACTGACAGCCGACAGGTGGCGACAGAGAGAGAGAGACTTGACTTTTGTATACCTTTATTTAAGCAAGGTTTAGAAAACAACAGCTAGACATAGCCAACAAAAAGCAATCATAAAAGGAAGGTAAAAAAATAAAGCATAAAAATAATACAAGTGCACATTTAAAAAGAAAAGGTGAGATCATTGTTGACTACTTTACACAGTGCGTTCTTGCAACACCATTTTTGCTTTAAAAGTTCTAAATTATTTACGTTTTGGTGAAAATAAAACTCTGCACGTAGCCTGGCCACGGTAAGGGCCTTAAAAACTGTTAAAACATTGTAGTCGGCATCAGGGTTGGCAAGAAGTTTAGCATTCCTTGTTTTATAAATTGCTAGCTTCCCTTCAGCTATTAAAAAATTGGTGAGCACAGATACGGCAGCATTCTTAGGATTTAAAGGCAAACCAAAAATAAACATATGTAAAGAAAAAGAAACATTCATATGGCAGCACAATTGCGATAACAAAGTAAAAAGTGGGGTCAGCCTTGCACAGTCAACATAGGCATGATGTAAATCTTCAGAGGCCGTACAAAAGGGGCATGAAGCAGAATTTAAAACACTAAAACGGTATAATAAAACATTGGGAGGTAAAATCATATGTACAATTCTCCAAGAGATATCACCAGTCCGTTTTACAATTGGTGGAGCATACATGTTGGCCCATTGTGGGCAAGGGGGGAGGGACCGGCGGTAACGTCCCTGTCCATCGGGATCCAAACCTATCCTTGCATACGTAAGGATGCCGAATGGCAACACAGAGGTGGTACAGGCACTTTTTTTCAGCGCTAGGAAGTGGAGAGGAAGACAGGCACACAGATTCTGTTCATGCAGCCGATGATATTTGCACCTGATGAAGGGAGAGAACATGCATTGCAGAGTCATTGTTGTTGGCATCAAAATAAAGACCCAGTCCTCTGAAGGTATGCAACACTTCTTGAATGAGCTGGGAAACAGCTCTTACAGAGTGCATTCCAACAGCGGTTGCAATATGTCCTGCTGAGTGCCAAGTTTCTTTCCGGTTATCCCGCAGGTCTCGTATGACATGCACACCAGAACTTGTGAAACATTGCACAAAGGCACGTGATCGAAGTATGTTGGGAAAGAGGGCATTGTAAAAGATAGGCTCGTCGAGGAAGTTGTTGATGTTGTAATGAGCCATATCTCGGTGCACCACGAGAGGCTGCCAGGCTTGCAGCAGGTCCTGGTAGAAAGGAGGCAATGGGGAGATGTCAACATATTGCAGGTCCATAAGAAAACGTTCCTTGTTGAAATCAAGCATGCCACCCATTTTCAACAGGTAGTTGGCAGTGAGCCGCCACGGCAGTGAAGTGAAAAACAGAAAACGGTGAACAGTGGCGACTCGAAAAGCCATTAGACGGCTGACAATGTCTATGAGGCCATGGCCACCTTCTGCCAATGGAAGGTAAAGGACTTCAGGCTTGACCCAATGCTTGCCGTCCCAGAAGAAATCCAGTAGGTGTTTCTGGAGTATCAGCAACAGTGCTTCAGGAGGGTGCAAAGCAATCATTTTGTGCCACAAGGAAGCTGCTACATTATTAATTACTAGGGCACGTCCTCTGTATGACAATGTAGATAATATTCCTCTCCACTTCTCTAGCCTATTATCAATTTTATTGACTGTGTTAACCCAGTTCTTTGCCATGAACGCTGGAGTGCCAATGTACACACCCAGATAAAGGATGCCTTCCTTCTCCCACTGCAAGGCTCTGGGAAGACAAGGCAAACCAACAGCAGGGAGGTGGCCAATCCATAAAGCTTTGCATTTGTTCCAATTGATTGCAGTTGTACATGCCAAGGAAAATTTTTCCAGATTATTTAGTAGCATGGTGACATCATCACTGCTACGCACCACAACACACACATCATCAGCATATGCTGAGGTGACAATTGGCCTTTCAGTTGGCAGCACAGGAAAACCTGGTAAACTAGCACGAAGGCGGATTAGTAGAGGTTCAATGCAGAGGGAGTAGAGAATGCCCGATAAAGGACACCCTTGGCGGACTCCACTTTCAACCGTTAGTGGTGCACAGAAACTGTTGTTGACTTTAATGATGCTAAAAACATGATTGTACAGCAATGAAACGTGAGAAATAAAGGCTGCCCCAAAACCAAACTGTTTTAGGGTATGAAAAACATATTCATGGCTAATAGTGTCAAATGCTTTCTCCTGGTCAAGTAAAACTTGGCCAGCATTCTGTTTTTGTGCAGCACAGACATCCCACAAGTCCCGAATTAAAAAAATATTGTCATGAATCGACCGATTTAAAATACAAAAGGATTGATCAAAATGTATTAAAAAACTAAGAAGGGGCTTTATGCGGTTAACAAGGACTTTGGAAAGAATTTTGTAATCCACACAAAGCAGAGAGATAGGCCGCCAATTTTGTAAAGACTGTAAGTCTCCTTTCTTTGGGATAAGGCACACAATTGCACGGCGACAACTTAGAGGTAACACACCCTCTTGTGAACTATACTTAAAAACATCTAAAAGTGTCGGACCGAGCAAGTCCCAGAATGCTTTGTAAAATTCCACGGGTAAGCCATCAAAGCCAGGCGCTTTATTATCATCAAGGCTATTAAGAGCTGTTAAAAGTTCACCTACTGTAAAATCTTGTTCTAGAGAGCGCTGCTGTGATTCTTCTAATCGTGGTAGATTTTGGGTAAAATCAAACATTTCTTGATCATTACTTTCCTTTGCAGAAAAACGTTCTTGAAGAGGTCTCTGATAAGACACTTCAACTGAGCATTCTCCTCAATAATTTGTCCGTCACTTGAACGTAAGCTTAGCAACAATCTATTAGATTTTGCGGCTTTTTCGAAGCTAAAAAAATCTTTACAACACGTTTCTGAGGTAGATAAACCTTTTACTCGAAGTCGTGTTAGCGCCCCGAGAGCATCATCTTTAGTTAAAACATTCAGTAGGGCTTGTTTCTCATGAAGCCGATGGCATCGTACCTCCTCGTCAATGTTGGTCGCGTTTTCCTGCAGGTCAAGAATTTCTTGCTTTAAAATGCATACCCTGGCTTGCTTTGCATTAGTAAAATTATTACTGTATTGCTGGCAGAAGACTCGGATTTGTGCCTTTACATAATCCCACCATAGGCAAAGATTGGTGAAATCATTCCGTGATTCTAGAATTCGAAGCAAGAAATTTTTAAAGGATAGTTTAAAAAAGGGATCATTTAAAAGAGAAATATTAAAAGACCAATGAGAAGTATGCCTCTGAGGGCTAGGGAAAGAAAGACGCATTTTAATTAAAAAATGGTCAGAAAACCCGGAAGGAGTAATATCAGTAAAACGAACAAGGTTTAAAAAGGAGAGGCTGATATAAAATTTATCAAGCCTTGCAAGCGACAAGTTGTTTAGCAGGCAACGACACCAAGTAAATTGTTGAGTGTTTCCGTGCTGCAGTCGCCAAACATCACCAAGGTCGTTCCGAGACAGAAGCGCAGACAGGGGCCTAGCACTAGCTGGATGGGGTTCAGGGCTGTTCCGATCTTTGGCTGGGTCTAATGTGCAATTAAAATCACCACCTAAGCACAAAAGGGTATCAGGGGCAAGATGATTAAGGAAGGTAAAGGATTCGGTAAAGAAAGCCGTCCTGGCTGTGCGGTCACTTGGGGCATAAACATTGACAATTACCATCTGCTGGTGGTGATATAAAAATTCGATGGAAGCTAGATATCCAGGTACAATTTCTTTAAAAACGAGAGAGGAGACGGGAAGATGTGCAGATATATAGAAAGCAACTCCAGCACTAACCGAGGACGTGTTACTAAAAAACCAGGTGCCTTTCAGCTTCAGCCTCCAATCTGCCATGCAACTCGCAGTCGAGCGAGTTTCTTGTAAGAGAAGAATGTCTACCTTCTCATTCTCTATCAGCTGCATCGTTTGAACTTTGCGCAGGGGATTACGCCCGCCGTTTATGTTCAAACTTGCTATCTATCTATAATTCCAGTAATCTCTGTGTGTATGTATGTATGTATGTATGTATGTATGTATGTATGTATGTATGTCTGTGACCGCTGTTTCTCGACAACCACGGGTCCGATATACTTTAAACTTGCCAGGTATATTGCTGGGGACCCGAGGATGTGCCTTTTCAAGGTTTCATATTAATCGGACAAGTAGTTACCGAGCTATGTCCAAAAAACGATTCAACCAATCAGAGAGCAGCGAGCTATCACGTGTGCCGAACGTGGCGAACAGACTCTGCCTCGGACGGCACATTTGAGAGCGTATTCATTTATTTCACGTTGGCAAACTATGTTGCCGCTATGTTGGCGTTAAACGATGTTTTAAAACTAATTAAAACTAATTTGCGATTCTTTCGCTTTCCTGCGCGTTTGTGCATGCTATGGCGATTTCTTTACCAAACTCCGCAAGCCGTTCGCTTTGGACCAAACCATTTCATGTAAATAGAGGGGGGGGATATAATTTTAGATATATATATAGTACGGGCATGCCCTAGTCTATCTATAATTCCAGTAATCTCTGTATGTCTGTATGTCTGTGACCGCTGTTTCTCGACAACCACGGGTCCGATATACTTGAAACTTGCCAGGTATATTGCTGGGGACCCGAGGATGTGCCTTTTCAAGGTTTCATATTAATCGGACAAGCAGTTACCGAGCTATGTCCAAAAAACGATTCAACCAATCAGAGAGCAGCGAGTTATCACGTGTGCCGAACGTGGCGAACAGACTCTGCCTCGGACGGCACATTTGAGAGCGTATTCATTTATTTCACGTTGGCAAACTATGTTGGCGTTAAACTATGTTTTACAACTAATTAAAACTAATTTGCGATTCATTCGCTTTCCTGCGCGTTTGTGCACGCTATGGCGATTTCTTTACCAAACTCCGCAAGCCGTTCGCTTTGGACCAAACCATTTCATGTAAATAGAGGGGGGGGATTGTCACCGTACTCGCAAGCCGTTCGCTTTGGACCAAACCATTTCATGTAAATAGAGGGGGGGGATTGTCACCGTACTCGCAAGCCGTTCGCTTTGGACCAAACCATTTCATGTAAATAGAGGGGGGGGATTGTCACCGTACTCGCAAGCCGTTCGCTTTGGCTTTGCGAATGGACCAAACCATTTCATGTAAATAGAGGGGGGGGATATAATTTTAGATATATATATAGTACGGGCATGCCCTAGTTATTTTAATTGACCCTTCCACTAAGTGGAAGTCAGTTTAATTTAGCAGTTTAGCAGTTTAGCAGTAGCGGTTAGGAACCCAAATACAATAGATGTGGTTCCCTTTTTGGGAGGAAAGCCAAAGATGTAAGCTTTCAAAGAAAAGGTAACCTGCAATCTATGGGCAATAAAATTTAACCAATGAAACAAAGGAGAAAGTCTTTCACAATTAATGAAAGCATGAAACAAATCTTCCCTCACCGGACAAAAGGGGCAACAGCCGGAAATGGGGGGAAAAAAAACGAATGACAGCATTGGAAGGAACAATCCAGTGGGCCAAACGCCACTGAAGGTCACCTGTTCTTTTAGAAATAAGTCCAGCATACATTGTATCCCATAAAGGCTCAGAGGGGGGACCGGGAGGCAAGAGTCCTTTCCACCGGGTAACCCCAGCTAGAGGTGGGTCCCCAAGAAGAAGTTTCACACAAGACCTATAAATACTCTTGCTGCTCATAACATGGAAGGGGGGTGACCCTGCGCTCATGGGGGGCAGCTCGTTTGGGGTAAAAGCGACACCTAATTTTGGGACTGTGGGCTCAACCTCTGCGTCCAATGTAGGCCTAGCTGGTGGCCCCTTCGGATCACCGCTCTTAGTATGTTCTCGATTTGCCTCCTGGACCGAACACCTGTTAGGTCCGCCAGCTCGTTCGCAGGCTTCCATCCCTGTCCAGAGTCGTGTCGGAGATGACACACTTTCAGGATGTTGGCCACTATAAAATGCTGGCAGAAATCGCGACTCCTAGGGATATCGGGGAAAAGTGGGTTGAAAAATAAAGGCTCGTGTGCATACATGTTAGTGCCATACGAGTCTGTTTGGCGACTTATCGAAACGCCCTGCCAGGCATTCAAGAGGCTCTGATGGCTCTGGGAGAGAGAGAGAGAGAGAGAGGAGGAGGGGGAGGGGGAGAGGGAGAGGGAGGGGGAGAGGGAGGGGGAGAGGGAGGGGGAGGGAGAGAGGGAGGGGGAGGGGGAGGGGGAGAGAGAGGAGGAGGGGGAGGGGGAGAGGGAGAGGGAGGGGGAGAGGGAGGGGGAGGGGGAGAGGGAGGGGGAGGGGGAGGGGGAGAGGGAGGGGGAGAGAGAGGAGGAGGGGGAGGGGGGAGAGGGAGAGGGAGGGGGAGAGGGAGGGGGAGGGGGAGGGGGAGAGGGAGGGGGAGGGGGAGGGGGAGAGGGAGGGGGAGGGGGAGGGGGAGGGGGAGAGGGAGGGGGAGAGGGAGGGGGAGAGGGAGGGGGAGGGGGAGGGGGAAAGGGAGAGGGAGGGGGAGGGGGAGGGGGAGGGGGAGAGGGAGAGGGAGAGGGAGGGGGAGGGGGAGGGGCAGGGGGAGGGGGAGAGGGAGGGGGAGAGGGCCCCTATACATCTCTTTCCACACTTAGTAAGGGAAACATGAAAATCTGTTAACTAAATTGTTACCAAAAAATTTCTTCACCAATATGTTTGTAAAGGTGTGTAATAACATGTGTTAAAATGTTGAAGGTCAACTCCCGTGGGAAACCCAGAAAAAAAAGCTGTTGAATTCGGGTACTGAAAAATTATTTTCGAGAATTTTTTTTTTTTTTAATCGGCCCTTAAGTAACTTATTTGGGGTCAAATAAGGGTTTTTCATGATTCTGAGTTGATTGTTAACATTTATATTTCACCACAGACACTCCTTTGTGGAAAAATAATTTCTAAATATATCTCATTTTCTACTTTGCAGGACATGGAGTCTAGCAATATGGATGAAGACGTTACTCCACCTGTGCTCAATTGCTTCATCTGTGCACGCTCGGTTACACCAGCTGAAAGGCTCATACAGGCAACTCCAAAGGGATACTCAACTTTATTGAAACAAGCAGAAACTGTCGAAAATGTTACTGTTGTGGAACGTATGAAGGAGGCTCAAAAGGAAGGAAAACTGAGGTACCACCAGAAGTGTAAAAATGATCTGTACAACAACTTTGTTGCAACCACCAAGAAGTCAGCTCAAGCATCAAAGGCAGAGAAAGAGTCATCAAAGTTGAAGAGAAGACGCACTACTTGTGAGTTCAGTTCATCAACTGGCTGCAGTTCTAGAAGATCACAGTCAGTTGACCTCCTGTATAAGGATGTATGCATTCTTTGCAACCAACCAGCCCAGCTCTACAAAAATAATCCAGCACAAGCTAGAAAGAAATACAGAGTGCCAGATAATTTGACTGCAGATACACTGAAGGCAAGCTTGCTGAAGACAGCACGGAGTCGCGGGGATGACTGGGGCACTGAAGTCACTGGACGCCTGGAAGGGATCAACGACTTGGTAGCAGAAGAAACACTGTACCATTTGCGATGCAAACTTATGTTTGCGAGAGGTGACAGTTTGTCCAAGACTGATGAGGAAGGAAAAAGGAAGAGAGGACAGAGGAGTATTGATGAGGAGCGAGAGGCAGTTTTTATTGAATTCTGCGAATGGTTAGACTCAGAATTAGAGCATGGGGTAATGAACATGGACCAAGTCAATGAAAAGCTGCAGGAGTTTGATCAGTCACCAGAGAAGAGCCTTTCTTTTTCAAAGCATTGGCTAAAGACAAAACTTCTAGAGAAATACGAAGACACCTTGTATTTCACAACACAGGAAAGAAGGGCAGATGTACTCTGTCTCAAAGATGGCACCGACAATATTCTGCGAGAGCATCATGATAATCTTGACCATGGAGATGAGAAGACTCAGATCATAAAGACGGCACTCCAGTTCATATCCAATGATATTGCCTTGATTGATTTAGGTCCAAAGTCATACCCCACCACACACAGTATGACTGACATCGATAGTCAGCTGACACTTGTTCCTGCAAGGCTGGTACTGCGATTTTCAAGTACATTTACCATGGACGAGATACTACATTGGGTGAAATTCGGTACAACATGTTCTCAAGGAAGGCAGCGGCAGGAGTGATCAAACCAGAGACTCTACCTCCAACAGAGGGTGCAGCTGCACAACATTCACTCCGTGCCTACCTGCAGACCCGGGACTGGATCCTTCTACAGAGCATGTCTCTGAACCCCAGTGACTATGGATGGACAATAGGTGTGCATGGGTATGAGCCAGTTCCAACACTGGACCCCACGGCTCCTGAGGAGCTATTGCAGTTCACGAGCTGTAATTGGCATGGAGATTGCAGCAACCGGCGATGCAGCTGCAAGAAGAATGGGGTCACGTGCATCTCGGCCTGTGAAGTCTGTAATGGCATTACATGCAGAAACTGCAGTCATGATGTTGTTGAGTCTGAAGAAGACATAGACAATGACTGTTGAAACTTCTGACATTGTGAATGAGAAATAACTCTTGAGTATTATATATGTATGTGAAATAAATACTAGAGTAGCTCATGGTGGTTGAGTATGCACTTTATTGTACAGACCTAAACTCTTCAGGAATCCACTAATTGAAGGTCCAGGAACAATATTTGGTTGGTAACACATTTGCCACTGACGGCGAAATAGCTGAAATGGCCACACCCCTTTTTGGGCCACGCCCCCTTTTTGCCGTGACTGTATCTACAGAACCGTTGGACCTAGGAGGTTGCCCGACCACTCAAAATTTGCGCAATGGCCACATTATGGGGGGTCAGTAATACATTTTCATATCCAAAAGTCAATGGTTTTTAAGATAATTGCCAAAAACCGATTTCAACATGTTACGAACTACAATATTATTCGTAATTGTTCCTGTTCCTGTTCCTATTGTTCAAACTGTCCACAACCTGTCAAGATCAAGACAGCTGATTGACATCATGAATAGGTTGAACTTAGCCATCAGCTATGATTCAATGAAGAGGATCAATGCTTCGGCTGCCCAAAAGATGGTGGAGGATACCCTACCCAACAGATGTCCTGTATCGTCAATGATCTCTGAATGGCATGTTGTCCAAGGCGCAATGGACAATTTTGACCATACAGAGAACACAGTTTCAGGAAAAGATGGCAGCCATGACACTGTTCTAGTCATATTTCAGAACCAACCGAGAGATAGCGATTCTGAGGACATTCAGACGACAAGCTGCTCAACACCACTAGGAAAGAGAAAGTTTGCTGGTGTGCTGCCATGTCAGGTCATTGAGAAGTCACACCTTGTCAAAGGCACTGGTGATATACCGGAGACATTTTCAACTACACCATACAAGGATAATCGAAAGCACAGTGTTGATGATGATTATTTCCTTTGGTGCATGGCAAGACAGAAGTACACCGATCGTGAGGAGGGCTCTTTTCCTAGCTTCACAGCAACAATGAGTGCACTCCAGGATCCACTTAAGTTTGATGTTACAAAGACGTAATTTGTACCCATCCTTCCATATGTCGCAACCGAAATGGACACAATATTTACATCCATGATAAACTTTCAGGATGTCTTGAAGCAGAAGAATGCCGTGTCAGGGGCATTGTGGTCTGATGAAGGGGTGTATGCAATCGCCAAGGAAATCCAGCTGTTGAAGCCAGATCAGTTTGGTAACATATTCCTTGGAATGGGACCTTTTCACATGGAGAAGATTGTCATCGCTTGCCTTGGGAAGTTTTTAGGCTGTATCGGTATTGATCTGGCTTTGATTGAGACTGAAGCCTTTGGCAAGCTCGTTGTAGATAATAGTGTCATGACTGGAGGTCACTATTGCAAAGGCAAGGAGGGAATGAGTCTTGTATCAGAGGTGATGACAGTTCTTATGTTTGAGAAGTTTCAACCTGACCAGGACAGTACTAGTTGTGAATTAGACCAGCAAATAGAGACCATGGAAACTAAGATGCAGCAGGCTTTAGATAGTGACCATACAGAGTTCAGAGAGATTTGGGAAGAAAGCAAGATCTTACATGCAGACTTGAAGAAGTATTTCACCGAATGGAAAGAAACGGCCTGTAATGAGAATGTGAGGTACTGGAGCTTGTTTCTGGATGAGCTGTATCCTATCCTGAGAGATCTTACACACTCTATTCGGCAAGGCGATTGGCATCTTTTCGTTTCAGCTGTGCGGAGGTGCATGCCTTTGTTCTTCGGGTTTGGCCGGACAAACTATAGCAGATGGGGTACGCTGTTCCTTGAAGATTGCCTGGACCTACAAAGGAAGTTCCCGGGTATCTACAGATGCTTTACAGATGGTGGATGGGTGATGTACCACACTACCCGACAAGGCAGTGCAGTAGGATTTGACATGGCACTCGAGAAGTGTTACAATAAACCCGCCAAGGTTGCTGGAGGTATCATTGGGATGACCAGACAGAAAGAAGCAGTAGCCTTATGGAATCTCCTAAAGCATGAGAAAGATCTTCATGTGGCACAGCTGCTGGAATGGTGCAACTTGGGAGACAAAGATGACAGTGAGCTGAGCCTACACCATGAGTTCAATCCAAGTTCTACGAAGATTGGCCATGTTCGTGCAAAGGCCCTTCTGGATTACATAAAATCCATCAACAATCCGTTCGACGCTGGAATCAGACTTCAGAACATCTCTACTGGAGCTGACATTCCCCAGGAGGTTGTCGACGGATTACTTGAATGCCTGGAAATTGGTGAGAAGAGTTATGAAGAGTTTGTTGAGACCAGATTTCAGGATAAGGAGAAGCACCTACATGATACAATCCCTACCAACCGCAAGACTGTTTTCGTGAAACGTACTTCTACTCCGTTCACAGCGAAGAAATCGATGGCGAAAAAGGATGCAGCGGAAACGGTTAGGTACATTGACTATGCTAGAGAAAGAGGGTACAGCATGCTAGAACTCCTGAAGTATGAATTGACCAGCACATCCCAGTTCCTCACCACTGAATGTAAAGATGGCATCAAATTGAAGAAGCCCGATAAAGCCTCCTTAGCCAGGGAACTTGTCAGTCGCCTTCCACAGGAGACGAGGAATGTAAAGAGTGACGCTCAGATGACAATAGTGGACTTCATGGCACTTGTGCGTAAACTACCGATGAAAAAGATGGGCCTTCACACATTCGGGGAATTGGCTGAGAGTCTTTCCAACAGGATTCTTGCTACAGGCTCCGTGTCCACAAGAATAGACATTATTTTTGATGTTTATCAAAAATCATCAATCAAGCAAATGGAACGGGCACAGCGAAGTTCCTCAGAACAAATCACAATCACCATTGGGTCTGACAATCAGAAACTCCCTGTCGATCTTGATATGTTCTGGAGCTCAATGTTGAACAAAGTTCGGTTGCAGGAGTATGTCTTCAAGTGGATGCTGCAGAATGTCGAGTCCGACAAGGAAATATTCTTTGGAGGAGTATATGGGGGTGAATGCAGGAAACTGTTAGCTGGCACTGAAACACAGATCGCAGAGCTCTCAAGCAACCAAGAAGAAGCCGACGACAGAATCATGTTCCATATTAATGATGGTGTTGTGAAACACGGGGTTCAATCAGTCTTGGTCGACTCGCCTGACACAGATGTCTTTGTCAACCTCATCTTCCACTTCAACACAACCTGGCAACTACAAAAGCTGTACGTGAAGCTTGGTAACCGGAAAACAAAGAAAACTGTACCAGTCCACATGTTGGTTGATCAACTGGACAACGGTTTGGTGTCGTGTCTCCCAGCCATTCATGCTCTCAGCGGTTGCGACAGTACCAGCAAGGTGGGTCCAAAGCTGTCTGGCCTGAAAGCATCCATCGATCTCTCCCTACTGGAAGGGTTTGGTGTAGAAGAACTGTCACCACAGATAACAAGCAATGCTGAAAAGTTCCTTGTGTCTGGATTAAAGAAGACCGACTGTTCCACTTTCGATGAATATCGATGGGAGCAGTACCACAACTCCAAGAAAGAACTGGACTTCAACCAGCTTGTGTGCTGTTCATCAACGCTACGAGAACACATAAAGCGAGCATTTCTTCAGTGTAAGATGTGGTTGCAAGCCCCAACTCCTGCCGTCACCAAACCAGATCCACTCCAGTATGGGTATGAAGCAACGGACGTTGGCATAACACCAGTGATACTGCCAGTATCGTGCAGGCCCGATGACCTGCCTCCTCCATGCAAATGCCCAAGAGCATGTATGAGTACCAAAACGTGCACTTGCAGAGACAGGAACATTAAATGTGTCACGTTTTGTGGCTGTAGTAAAGGCGAAAAGTGTAGAAATCCAAATAAGTAAATTCCAAAATAGGATGATGCAAAAGGTATAAGTGTCATATAATGTTGTGGCCTTGGTGGTATCATACAATTGTAGTTCGTAACATGTTGAAATCGGTTTTTGGCAATTATCTTAAAAACCATTGACTTTTGGATATGAAAATGTATTACTGACCCCCCATAATGTGGCCATTGCGCAAATTTTGAGTGGTCGGGCAACCTCCTAGGTCCAACGGTTCTGTAGATACAGTCACGGCAAAAAAGGGGGCGTGGCCCAAAAAGGGGTATGGCCATTTCAGCTATTTCGCCGTCAGTGGCAAATGTGTTACCAACCAAATATTGTTCCTGGACCTTCAATTAGTGAATTCCTGAAGAGTTTAGGTCTGTACAATAAAGTGCATACTCAACCACCATGAGCTACTAGAGTAAAAAGCTACTTTGTGTGTAAATGTAAAAGTGAAAATATAAATGTTAACAATCAACTCAGAATCATGAAAAACCCTTATTTGCCCCCTCATAAGTTACTTAAGGGCCGATTTTAAAAAAAAAAAATACTCGAAAATAATTTTTCGGTTCCCGAATTCAACAGCTTTTTTCTGGGTTTCCCACGGGAGTTGAACTTCAACATTTTAACACGTTATTACACACCTTTACAAACACATTGGTGAAGAAATTTTTTGGTAATAATTTAGTTAACAGATTTGTGAAATATCTCATAAAATGCCCTTACTAACTGGAGATAGGAACGAACTAGCCGGAATGATCTCCTCCCACCGATTTTTTAAAGGTTTTGTGAAACCCAGTATAAGCACCTCTTGGCATATCCCATAAATAACTTTTTTCCCCATCACATGGAACACCACAACCATCTGAATTTGAAAAGACAAACTGTTGTTTTTTTGAGGTGATTTGGAGCTCGGGGAAATAGAGACGAGAGTCCACCACTTCATCTGCCCCAGTCCACCCGATATTTAATTCCCTGAAAGTTTTAATCACAACTCTCAAAACGTTGTCCACCATTCTAGATGACCGAACCCCCACTTTTGATGCGAGAGAACCGGTGGATAACCATCCATTTAGGGAAGGCTTCATCAGGTCTCGCACTCTGTTTATTCCATTACTGGTGAAGCAATGCAGAAATGACCTGGAGGTTGAAATTTCAGGGAATAAGGGATTCAAAACCAATGGCTCATGCATATATTTTTTGGCATCGTATTACACCTCTAATTGTTGTATTCCAAGGATTGCCAGGCATTCAAAAGGCTCTGATGAAACTTGGGGAGCAGAGTCGTATTGACATGCTGCAGGTCCATGAGGAAGAGCTCTCGGTCATACTTCAACCCATCTGCTTCCTGCAGCCAAGCATTTGTGAGAGGCCGCCACGGGACACACTCACCATAGAATAAACGCTTTATCGTCAACATGTGGAAAGCCATTATCCGACTCGGAACATGTATCAAGCTTTGGCCACCTGCATTTCAGGGTCTGCACACCATGTCTGGTCCAAGCCAATGGTGGCCTCCACAGAAAAACTGAGTTAGAACCCTCTGAATGCCTGTGACCAAGTATCTCGGAGGTTGGAGGGGGATAACTTTATGCCAAATAAATGGAACCACCAGGTTATTTATTATTGTCACCCTTGCCTTGAGCGATAGAAGGTGGTGCAACCGTTTCCACCCAGCTAGTTTCTGTTTATTTATTTCCAAGAAACCCTCCCAATTTTTTTGTTCATTTGCTTGGACTGATGGACTCCTAGAAATAACCCTAAATATTTAAGACCCTCTTTATTCCACTGCATTCCTCCTGGTAACACAGGCAGAGCTGAGGAAGGAGGACTGGGGCCCACCCATAAGGCAACACTTTTGTTCCAATTTACTTTTGCCGTGGAAGTGAGCTCAAACTGGGACAGACATCGAGAGACCTCACCCACATCATTTTGGCTGGAAACAGCAACACAAATGTCATCCGCATAAGCTGAAGCCATTTTGTAGTTTTTTGTTAAGGAGACTCCTTCCACTGAGTTGCGGAGCAAAGCCAGTAAAGGTTCGACCGAGAGACTGTGGAGCATACCTGAAAGCGGGCAGCCCTGACGGATGCCTCGCTGAAAGGGAAAAGGCGACATAAGCTGTTGTTTACCTTCAACAGACAGGATGCATTTTCATACAACAACTTAACATAGGAAACAAAATTTTGTCCAAAACCAGCTCTCCTTAGTACAGCAAACAAAAAAGAATGGTCAACACTGTCAAAAGCTTTTTCGTGATCTAAAAGAACCAAACCAAAACCATGAGATGTAGTACGACCGAGACTGATCAAGTCTCTCACCAAAAAAATGTTATCGTAAATAGAACGCTCAGGAACACAATAAGACTGATCAATATCAATCAAAAGGGGGATGACTTCCTTTAGACGTATCGCGAGCGCTTTCGACAATATTTTATAGTCCGTATTTAGGAGTGACACAGGCCGCCAATTTGTGGCGTCTTGCAAGTTCCCTTTTTTAGGAAGGAGACACAAAACTGACCTCCGGCAACTTAATGGCAATTCACCTTGTTCAAGGCTATCATGAAAGATGTCAAGTAGAGTAGGGCCTAGAATGTCCCAAAAGGCCTTCTAAAATTCAACTGGGAGGCCGTCGAGTCCAGGGGCTTTCCCATTTTGGATTCCTTTAAGAGCAGCAGTAAGTTCTCCGAGAGAGATGCCAGGCTCCAGTTGTTGTTGCTGGTCTTCAGACAGAGATGGGAGCAGTTCAAACATCCCGTTTCTGTTTTCCTAGTTCACCGTTCTCAAGGCAAACAGCTTTGAATAAAAGTTTCGTAATTCATTCTTGATGTCACTTTGAGAAGACAGAAGTGCACCGGCAGAAGAGCGCAAAGCGTGAATTTGTTGAGGGATCTTGGCTGTCTTTTCCAAATGGAAAAGGTCTTTGTTGGGTTTGTCAAGTTGGATATTGTCCATTCGCAGTCGGACGAAAGCACCAGATGCACGCTCTTTCACCATTTCAGCCAGTAGTGTTCTTTTCTCTGACAACTGCTGGACATTTTCGTTGGACATTCCAGATTTCTGCTCACAATAAAGTATATCGTTTTTTAAGGCAGATATCACACGGAGTGTGTTACATGTATTATAATATTATAACGGCAGTATTGCTGGCAAAAACACTTAATTTGGGATTTTGTGCAATCCCACCATTGCCTTAAATTTAGGTAGGAGAACTTTTGCATTTCACATTCCTTCCATACCATTGTGAATGCTTCTTTGAAATGGTCACTTTGTAAAAGTTTGACATTGAAAGTCCAATATGCACTTCTACACACGTGATGAGGTAGGCCACATACAACAACGACCATGTGATGATCAGAAAAACCAGATGGACTTATATAAGAATTCTTAACAAGATTTACCTTATCATGGTTAACATAAATTCTATCCAAACGAGCCATTGTCAAAAGATTTCTTGCGGCACAAACCCACGTGTACTGCCGGATGTTCGGGTTCTGTACCCGCCACACATCCACAAGTTGAAATTTTAAAACGAGCTGTGCCAAAGGCCTTGCACTCGGTGGATGAGGCTCAGGAGTGTTTCTATCAAGTTGTGTGTTGAGGGTACAGTTGTAGTCTCCCCCCCAGACAAACCAACATGGACAGGTAAATAGTGCTTAAAAAACCTGCTAACTTGTGAAGAAAAGCACTTCTTGCAGAGTTAGCACGAGGGCAGTATACATTAGTCGTGCAAATCTTTTGGTTACCACTGACAAACTCCACAGATAGTAAATGGCCCTTGCAAATTTCCCGACATCTGATCTCCAACGGCTGGAGTCTAGGATGTAACACTACTGCCACACCAGCCTTGGCATCAGCGAAAGCACTGGAGAAAAAGTGACAACCTTTAAATATTTTACGCCACTCAACCTCAGAAGACTGATTTGCGTGCATCTCTTGTACCATCAGCACATCAATTTTTTCATTCTGAAACATTTGAAACACCTGGAGGTGACGCACACAACTGCGACCACTGTTGATGTTTAAGGATGCTACTTTTATCTCCATTCTGTTAACTATTCATGAAGTTCCTTACCCGCTCGAGTTACACATTTTCTTAGCCTCTGGAATTGAGGTTCTGACATGTTAACCTGATAGGTTCACGAATCATGTTCTTTGCAGTCAAAATAAAATCATGCAGATTCGGAAAGTAGTCTTTGATTTTTACATGTCTTTTCCTGAACGTTTCATCAAGGAACTTAATAACATTTTCTTCAGAAACCCTGGTGATGGTGTTGTCATCACGCATCTCACTCTCTTGAGCACTTAAAGCACTAAAGAGTGGAGTAGAAGAGGTTTCATCAGAATCAAGTGCTTCATCTTGATCTGCTCCTTTTCCTACTATTTGTTGAGCACTTAGTTTTGGAAACAGCAATTCTACAGGGCCAAGGACCTCCGCACTCTTTGCAGACCCTTCCAATTTTACCATATCCCCTGTGGCTATGAGTATGTCCCCCACCTCATCATCCCTTTCGTTTTTATCTGTCAGGGAAGGGTTAACGTTATCCTCACAGTCGCAAGGACTTTCCCCTTTATCTATTTTTTCCTCACTAGCCGATCCAGCTGCTAACTAGTCTGAGCGAGTTTGGTTATCAGGACAAGGACTTACCACATCCTGAGAGGATCGACTATTTTCCGGGTCATACTCAATCTCAGCAAGTGGTGCAAGCGAATCTTCCTCACGTACACACACTTCCGGTACCATCTCCATTACCGCCAAGGAGTTTCCGGTGTAGGCCTCACCCTGGAGGTCCTGCGAGCCTGACACGATCTGAATCTTATTTTGTTTTTCTTTGGAATCACAGGATTCATCACTTGAACGCTTCTGACCTTTTTTCCTGGTGTCCGCTACGGACACTTCCATGTTATCGTCCGCACTGCCGTGTACAGTGGACGAAATGGGAGAGGGTTCAACCACTTTCATTCCCACCTTAGGTGGGGGGGGGGGCGGGGTTAGTCACCTCACGTTCTAAATCTATCACTTCCCCCCTGGTCGGGGTGGACGGGTCTGGCGCTTTGCTTACTGCAGTAGGTGCGGTGGGTGGATTAACCACTCCATCCCCCTCCTCCCCGTCAGTGTGCGGTGAAGAGGAGTCACTCCTCCCCAATCCTCCGCTTTCCTGCGGTGTAACCGCATTGGGGCAGGCACTCCTCACATGCCCGTAAGCCTCACACCCGAAACACGTCATAGCCTCCGAGGAGGCACACATTTTGTATTCAAAGCCATTGATTTTCACACTCAACACGACATTGAGCATTTTTACATTTGCAGGCAGTATCATGCACACCACTCTCTTGAAGGACATGACATGTTTGAATCTATCGCAAACATTTCGCATCGGCACCATCGAAATCCTCGATACGACCTTACCGAACTTGCTTAATTGTTCACGTAAATCCTCATCTATCTATAATTCCAGTAATCTCTGTGTGTATGTTTGTATGTTTGTATGTTTGTATGTTTGTATGTCTGTGACCGCTGTTTCTCGACAACCACGGGTCCGATATACTTTAAACTTGCCAGGTATATTGCTGGGGACCCGAGGATGTGCCTTTTCAAGGTTTCATATTAATCGGACAAGTAGTTACCGAGCTATGTCCAAAAAACGATTCAACCAATCAGAGAGCAGCGAGCTATCACGTGTGCCGAACGTGGCGAACAGACTCTGCCTCGGACGGCACATTTGAGAGCGTATTCATTTATTTCACGTTGGAAAACTATGTTGCCGTTAAACTATGTTTTAAAACTAATTAAAACTACTATCTATAATTCCACGGGTCCGATAAAAAACACCGTACTCGCAAGCCGTTCGCTTTGGACCAAACCATTTCATGTAAATAGAGGGGGAGGATTGTCACCGTACTCGCAAGCCGTTCGCTTTGGACCAAACCATTTCATGTAAATAGAGGGGGGGGATATAATTTTAGATATATATATAGTACGGGCATGCCCTAGTTTCTAATAAATGGCGGGATATTACTGATGTTAATCTTTACCATAGGGGCTTGTAAAGCGAACACAGAGAGGAACGTGTTCGGTTCAATGAACAAGCCTTGTTCAACTACACTCGCCACCATGTGCTCCTCGGACAAAAATACGACGAATTTCTTATTCATACGAGAGGCAGCGCGAATACTGTGTGCACCAACGATGTTTCCAATGGCGGAAAGCACATCGTTAATTTCCACCTCGTTGGGAGGAACACAAGCTAGCCCGTGTTTACGAGTTAGCGATTCGTAAGTATCAATGCGGAAACGTTCGCCCGCCATTCTACCTCGACCAAAGACAAGTTCGTAACCGAGAACCGAGAGAACCCAATGTTTGTCGAACACCAACAAACAGATCAGCTGTAGCCTAAAGCCATTAAACACAGCCACAAAGTTAAGAAAAGACCTCCCCCCGGAAACGTTCACCATTCCAGACCGCCGGCTTGGGACCCTCTCAACACTTTCACTCTTTCTTTCTTTCTTTCTCTCTCTCTCTCTCTCACACACAAAAGTACAGAAAAGATGAAAACAAAACGCCAAAGCACACAGGACTGAAAAAGGAGAGGGAGGGGTAGGGCAGGAGAGGAGAGAAACACACAAAGGACTCACCACAACACAGAGCAGTTGCTCACAGCCGCCATGACACCACACCCAAATCGCAACAGCCGGCAGGGGGCGCGAGAGAGAGAGAGACTGTTTCTTCCTTTTATTACAAGAGTACAAAAAATCAGTAATGTTCAGTCATAAAGAAACAAAGCACAATAAAAATGGTCTCAAGGAAAAATTATTATCAAATCATCATCATCAAGTGTGCATATGACATCATTAAAAACCCACTTTTCTTTAAAACATGTTAAATTCTTGTTCATTTAAAAAAACCGGTACTCTAGCTTTAGTCTTGCATTTACAAGAGCCTTAAAGGTGAGCAGTACATCATATGACGAGTCAGAAGCGTTTCCCATTTTTTTCTTTCTGGATTTATAAATTGCAAACTTGGCCTGGCCAATTAAAAAATTCATTAAAACCACATTTCTAAGGGAAGACGGTCCTAAAACACCATAAATAAAAACATTGTGATTGAAGAGGGAACCAAGCTTCACAAAGCGTTCCTGAAGGAATGTAAAAAGAGGTTGCAATCGTTCACACTCAAGGTATATATGCGGTAGGGTTTCAATGGATGCACAGAAAGGGCATAGATTAGAGTTAGTAGTAGAAAACCGGTTCAGTAAAACATTATAAGGTAAAATCCAGTGTACAAGTTTCCATTGAATATCTCCAACATACTTTGGAGTAGGCAAAAGATAAAAACTTCGCCAATTGGGGCAATTGGGGGGTATTGGGGGTAAAACATCCCGCCATCGAAGCCTCGGGTGCCCAGAAAATGTTTTTGCGTATAAAATTTTAACGTACGCGTTGTACAAAGTTTTCTTTGGAAAGGCGGGAAGGGATAATGCAGTATCATCAGGGCTGTTCAGGCCAGGGGACAGATTAAGTGGCGGGCTGAAGACTAGGAGTTTGGGGAAGTCACCCGCTGTTTCCTCGGGGGAAGGGCCAAGTTCCTCGCAGGTATTACGATACGTTGTGGATATCCCTTGAAGGAACCGAGAGATGATCCTGACAGATTTTATTCCGGTTTTTTGTGCCACAGTGGCAGCACTCAGCCGGTAGCTCCCAGACTCTGTCATGAGGTCTTTCACTCGCAGCAGCTTGGCATCAACAAAGCGTTGAACGAGTCCCCTATTATTCAAGCTGTTTTCCAGGAAGGGGTTGTAGCATAGGGGCTCATTCATCAACATTTCCATGTTGTATGTTGCCATTTCACGGGAAAAGGACAGGGCTTGCCAGGCGTTCATCACCCCTTGGTAAAAGGTGGGCAGCAAGGATGAATCGATTTGATGAGGGTTCATCAAGAAAAGTTCTCGGTCGTAACCCAGCTTGCATGTAAGCTGTAATATGCAGTTAGCCAGAGGCCTCCAGAGTAGGGCTTCATCTCCATATACAAGTTGGCGCACGATATGAAGCCGGAAGACCATAATCCGGCTGCGGATATCAATAAGACCTTGGCCACCTTCAGTGAGTGGTAAGTATGCCACGGGGGGTTGGAGCCAGTGTTTCCCGCTCCAGAAAAAGTCGACAATGCTCTTTTGCAGTGTAATAAGAAGGCTCCCGGGCGGTTGTAGGCATATCATCTTATGCCATAGCATAGAGGCGACAAGATTGTTAATGACGAGAGTTCTTCCGCGGTACGAAAGTTGAAAAAGAAGTCCTTTCCAGCGGGCCAGTTTTGCCATTACCTTGTCTGGTAATCCCACCCAGTTCTGTTGCTCAAAGGTGTTGTCTCCGAGGAAAATACCGAGGTATTTAATGCCACTTTTCTGCCAGTTCACTCCTCCTGGTAGGACAATTGGCGGGCAATCTCCAGGTCCTATCCAAAGGGCTTCACTCTTCTTCCAGTTTACCTGGCCTGAACAAGCCTGACAATATGTTTTTAGTGCTTGAGCCACCGCAGTGACGTCAGCACTATTTTTTATATAAATACAGACATCATCTGCATAGGCAGAGACTTTTAGCGGTGTGGTAAGAATTGATCCAGTGAAGCCAGAAATGTGCGTACGTAATTGTAGCAGAAGAGGTTCGATGGCAAGAGAGTATAAAAGTCCAGATAGCGGGCAACCTTGCCGTACTCCCCGTTGTACAGCAATGGGGCTACACAATACTTGATTAATTTTAAGAACACTGGATATATTACAATACAAAAGTTTAACGTACGAGATAAAAATAGGTCCAAACCCAAAATTCTCTAAAACTCTAAAAAGGTACATGTGGTCAATACAGTCAAAGGCTTTTCCTTGGTCAATAAAAAACAGACCAACATTCATATTAAAATTGTTACAAAACCGAATGGTATCACGGATAAGAAAGATATTATTAAAAATAGTACGTCCAGGAATACAAAGGGATTGATGTTCTCCTATTAGTACATTCATAAAAGGTTTCATTCGATTAGACAAGGCTTTGGCTAAAATTTTATAATCCGTACATAAAACAGAAATAGGACGCCAGTTCTCTATAAGTTGAGTGTCCGCTTTCTTAGGAATTAAGGTGGTGACTGCTCTCCGGCAACTCCACGGCAGTTGTCCATCCTCTAAACATTCATTCAATACCCGCAGTAGGTGAGGTCCAATGGTGTCCCCAAAAAACTGGAAAAATTCACTTGTCAGTCCATCCAGTCCAGGGGCTTTATCAGGTTCTAAGGCCTTCAAGGCAGCGGTGAGCTCAGGTAACCTAAGAGGATCCTCCAACTGCTGCTTCTGATCCTCCGCCAATGTTGGAAGGTTAGAAACAAGTTCCGATATTGCATCCTGGTTAATGTCATGCCGCATAAACCGTTGTTTAAAATGTTTCCGGGCACATTCCCTGATTCTGCCATCTTCATAAAGGAGTTCCCCATCATGGAGCAAGCGTGTAATCATTGACGAAGAGGCCCTCCTTTTAAGGCTGAAGAAGAATTTGGTTGGAGCATCAAGGTCGTGTATGTACCTCATCTTCAGGCGCAATAAAGCATTTTGTGCTCGCCTTTCGGATATGGAATTCAGTAAGGCCGTTTTTCCATGGATTTGTTGCCTCATTCCCTGGTAGCTCACACTTGCGGTTCCCTGAAGCTGTTCCTGTAATTCCAGGATTTCATCTTCAAGTAAGGTTGTGGTTTTTCTTTCCTCTTGAACACCATACGCACGATATTGTTGGCAGAATAGTCTGATGTGCGTTTTGGCATTATCCCACCATTGTCTGAGGTTTGAGAAATTCCCTTGGGAGGCAACCAGAATATTCCAAATTTCTGGAAAAATGTCCTTAAAGGTACTATCATCAAGTAAGTTGTTATTAAATTTCCAAAAAGCACTCTTGTGTTTCGGGCAGGGGGCAGAAATTTTGAGAAATGTTGCGCTGTGGTCCGAGAATCCTGATGGGCAAATTTTGGATGACAGAACGAGGCGTTCAAGTGGAGGATTAATATAAAACTTGTCCAAGCGAGCAAGTACAATATTACCCTGAATGCATCGACACCATGTGTATTGCCTGATTGATGGGTGCTGTACCCGCCATATATCTGTCAAATTCATTTGTTTTAAAAATTTGGTGAGAGGGATTGTGGAGGCAGGATGGGGCTCTGCACTGTTCCTGTCTAGTTGGGGTTGAAGGGTGCAGTTAAAAT
Organism: Myxine glutinosa; assembly: GCF_964187855.1. Lineage (NCBI taxonomy): Eukaryota > Metazoa > Chordata > Myxini > Myxiniformes > Myxinidae > Myxine > Myxine glutinosa. The sequence goes on along the minus strand of NC_136269.1, from coordinate 146,327,290 downwards.
ATCCACCAATACAAACATGATTGTCTCGGTTTTTTAGGGCGTTTTGGCTGTCGAGGGACGTTAGGTGTGTCCCAAGGTCATTAAAAAAAACTCGCCGAGCTACAGGCGTACTTGGGGCATAGATATTAAAAATAGTATAGAATTTTCCACAGTCGTGGAATTCTAGGGATGCTAGGGATCCCTTGTGTATTTCGTCGAATTTAAGCGATGAAGGCGAAAAGGAGGGGCTAAGAATTATTGCGACACCGCCTTTGCGGGAGTCACCGTTACTAAAGAAGGACAGGCCGGGGAAGAGCCTACACCACTCTGCGACACAGTAGTCGTTGGCATGGGTCTCTTGTAAGAGGGCAATGTCAACTTTCTTCTGTAATAAAAAATCCCTTACTTGAACTTTGCGGACAGAGCTACATCCTCCGTTAATATTCAAGCTACAAATGGAAAAACTCATTACAGCTATAAGGAGGAGTGACCACCACTCAATTTTTTGATAGCAGTTCATTCTTAGCTTTTTGCGACCACTTCTTTAAACGGTGACGTTGGGAGGAATTGAAATTAAAAACGTGGGGCCGTTTTACCATCAGTTTAGCGGAATGTATAAAATCAGGTAGCTCCGGAAAAAAGGTTTCTATTACAACATTCCTTTTTCGGAATGTGTCCTTAAGAAACCTTTTTATCTCGGAGGGAGGGATTGGAGGGATTTCTTCTTCCTTGAGGCTACCACATTCACTAACAGAGTCATCTATATCAGATGGCTCAGATGGTGTGTCACACTGGTTTTCATCATTTATCTCCTCACCGTCATCACATCCCTCCACGTTATCGGATGGGGCATAGTCCATAGAGGGGGGGGACGGGGAGGGCATCTTCAGGGGAGCAGGGGGGGGGGTACTAATTTTTGCGGTTCAACCATATCAGTTTCTAGGTCAGTAGACAAGGGCGAGGATTCATCCACATCTATGTCCTCCAATACCGAGAAACGATTTTCTGTGACGAGGGACAAATCTAGGCCAGAGAGGGGGGGCTGTCGGTTTTCAGTTGTAGGTTTTTTAAAGAGATGACCGTTTTCATCTGTTGTTTGCAGATGTCTTTTTCCTTTTGGGCAGACTAATTGAAACTCGTCCTGGTTCGTGGGAAGAGATTGCAAGGGTTTGGGGGGGAGGGGGGGGGGGAGGGAGGACGTGATCATCGGGAGGGGATTCCCATCGGCTACCACGGCGGGAGAGGTAGGATCAGTTATAGCAGGCAACAAGCTGTGATTGGACGATGTCGCCTGGGGGGTGAGATCTATAGTTAACAGGAGATGGCTGCAATTAGATCCTTCAGTAGAGGGAGGGGCCCCTGTTTCAAGGGGAGGGGAAGGGGGTACGGCGGGGGGGTTTGGATTGGTGGTAAGAGGGCTTGGGTCGGTGGTGGACAGATTGGGATCAGTGGTGGTAAGGCTTGGGTCGATGGTGGGAAGGTTCGGGTCGGTGGTGGGAGGGCTTGGTTCGGCGGCGGGAGGGCTTGGTTCGGTGGTGGGAAGGCTTGGGTCAGTGGTGGAAGGGTTTGGACCGGTGGTGGGAAGGTGGGGGGGTTGCTTATTCCCGGTTCGGAGGGGAGGTTGCACTTGTGGAGAATTCTCTTTTCGGGGGCAGTCATGCTTAACATGCCCAAATTGTCCGCAGCCAAAACATTTTAGAACGTTGGTGGACACGTACACTGTATATTCGTTCTGTTGATGTTTTAATTTTATTATAAGGTTTAAATCCTTCTGGGAATTTTTTAAAATCATAAACACTTGCCGCCGGAATGAAACCACGTGCCTTAAATCGTTGTTTCGTGACCCAAAGGGAATCATGGAGATACGAGACACGATGGTACCGTATCGGGACAACTCTTTAATTAGTACATCGTCGGATACAAATGGGGGGCAATTTGATATCACGACTTTTATCGCTGGGCTATCTAGTGGGGAAATCATTACAAATAAATCTGGATCGATTGTCAAACCCTGTTCGACAATTTGTGGGACACAATCCACGTCGGACAAAAAAATAACGATCCGCTTGTTCATCCTTGAAGCGGCAACAACCTTGTCGATCCCGACAACACGACCGGTTGCGAGGACAACGTCCTCGACACTAACCTCACGTTCCGGAGGTACACAAAAGAACCCGTGTTTACGGGTCAGGCTCTGAAAGGCCGTAAATCGAGATAGTGCAGCTGCCATGCTGGAACAGCTGCACTTACAACCCCTCCCCAACTCGGGGAGGGTGAATATATAATACAATCTTCCCTACCCGAACTCCGGGAATGGGAAGCAATCAGACCTCTCCGATTTCCCTAACTTCGGAAAAGGGAGGCAACAAAACAAACTGAAGGAAGGATAAACGAAAGGAAAAAAAAGGAAATAGAGGTTTAAGATGAAGGAGCAAACACCGATCGGGCGACGCCTAAAAACGGCGAACCCTTACCAGCGATCACCCTGTGCTCTCCGGCTCTCTCTCCCGTCTCAACGTATATGGGAATCACCAGGAAGACTCCACGAACAGGTACAAGGACACAGAGGGGGGAAAACGGGAGGGGGGAGGGGGGGTGGAGCAACAACACAGAGCACTCACAGGCCTCCACAAGCAGACGCCATGACAGTACAACCAGCATACAAACGACCAGCAGGGGGCGCGAGAGAGAGAGAGAGAGAGAGAGAAAGAGAAAGAGAAAGAGAAAGAGACTTTTGTGCCCTTTTATTATAAAAATACAAGCAATTCCACAAAGCGGTTGTAAGCAAAGCAACCAGTTTAAAGAAACATTCCGTAAGGATCATGAATTCACCAAAAGGAGCAAAGGATATTTAAAGGAAACCAGCAAGTATAAAAATTTTACAAACCAAAGGTGAAGACACAAACAAAACCACAAACAATTTCAAAGGAAATGCTCATGCAAGAGCTATGACCACATCAAGAGCAAAATTAAGCATTTAATTAAATTAAGCGAAACATTGAGAGAGGGAGAGAGAGGGAGAAAGGGAGAGAGAGAGAGAGAGAGAGAGAGGGAGAGAGAGAGAGAGGGAGAGAGAGAGAGAGAGGGGGAGGGAGAAGGAGAGGGCGAGAGAGCAGCCATTTGGAGGCATTGGCGGTAGGCCTTTCCCCATTTTGGGCGGTGGTTATATTGATAAATTTTGGTTTCGTTTTTTTCCCTCTCTTCGTCGTTAATCCTGCATCTTGCAGGAGTATAGACGTTCCACTTTAAATCTTATTTATTTTCTTTCGTTTGGTTTAATTATTACTACCTTTTCCTTTTTTTCTTTTTAATCTCCTCAACCCGAGTTGTTCGAGTAAAACGGAGTTCTTTTGTTTTAGTCATGGCGACGACCCGTTCGCAGCAAGACGCTGCGTTCGAATCGTTAACCCGCAAACATGCTCTGGTTTGTGTCCCTCCTGAAGGGATTCCGACCGAAGAGATCGTCTTGGCGGTTGGAGAGGTTATCGGAATTGAACATGTACGTGCTGCATCACGTATGAACCAGAAGGTCGTGGTCTTCGTTGCGGATAAGCATCTAGTTCACGATGTCGTGAGTTCCGGGTGAACCACAGAAAGTGGTCACTTTGTTATGGCCTCCCCGATGGATGTCTCGGCAATGAAAATAATCGTTTCAAATTGTCCTCCCTTCGTGTCCAATGAAAAACTCGTGTCTGTTTTGTCTCGATATGGTACAATCGTTTCGAGAATCTCGATGATCCACCTCGGGTGCCGCCATGAAAAAGCGGAGCACGTGATGAGCTTTCGACGGCAGCTTCACATGGTTCTTCCAGACCGCGGGGATGTTACGGGTTTAAAGATTTCATTTAAGATTAAAATTGATGACCGTGATTATCAAATATATGCTTCATCAGCGACCTTAACATGTTTTCTCTGTGGGGCGTTTGGGCATTTAAAGAGAATCTGTCCGAAAGCTGCTTGTTCAAAGTGTGGGGAATCAGGACACGTTGATCAAGATTGTAAAATGGTTAACAACCCACAACCTCGTGTGGTGGAGGAGGTGACACCCAGTGTCTCAAATGTTTCCGCTGACACTGTGTCCTTACAGAGTGAGGAGGGTTTTGTGCCTGTGGCAAAAAAACGTAGAGCCCCCGCTCCTCGTGGCCCCACTAGTGCCCCCAAAGTAGTTGTACTGGATTTGAGTGGTGCAGTAGCTGAGGAACCTCAAGGTAGTGAGGAAAAAGATGGATTACCTTCCAATGATGGAATTTTTAATCCAAAGTGCACAAGGTGGTACAGTTCCATCAAATAGTTGTACAAAAGAAGGGTCTATTATTATTGATGAGACGTTGGTTGAATGTCAGGGGACATCACCATCATCATCATCATCATCACCATTGCCTGAGCCTCAACAAAATAGTGCGTCAATCCTTCCCAATGTTCCCACTGCAACAAATGATCAGAATACAGTTTGTGTGGCCCCGACGGAGGTGCCCGACGTGGTTGTACAAGATGGTGGTGCAACAGCCCCATCTCATGTTGAAGTAGACCTCCCCAGGCCCCCCCCCCCCAGACCCAAGACCAGTCTATAAACGAGTTGGTAAAGGTCCAAACTGAAATTTACGAACCTGGTGGAATACTATCTGGGCTGTCTGCTTCAGATGATGACATGGAGGTGACTGAGCCGTCACAGTCGTCATCTGAGCAGTTACAAATACCCCCCGAGGTTATTGTGACCTTTGTAAATGAGACATTGAGGCAGCGAAATGTCATGATTCAAAAACATTTTCCTGACTTGCTTTCCTTCATGCAGACTGCAAAGTGTATAGTTAGAAATTCTAAAGATTTTGAAGTAACAAAAGCACAAATTCATCGACTGAGGAAATTCATTACAAAAGCAAGGCTGGAACTGTCTCATCAGCAGCTAAACCCCCCTTGATAAGGCATGAAAAGGAAGGAAGTGCTGTTTGGCACCTTAAACATGAATGGTGGTGGTGCTAACGATTTACGTCAGCTCCAAGTTAAAAACTTATTGTTTCAGAAACATATCGATATATGTTTATTGCAGGAAACACACATAACAGAGACTTCACAGCCTGACTGGCTTCGCCTTAATACTGGGCAGTGCTTCTTTAGCAATCTGTCCTCTGTTTCTGCGGGAATTGCTTTCTTGCTTCGTCCGGGGTTTGTTCCTGACTCTTGTAATTTCAATGAAATAGATATAGGACACTTAGCATCCTTTGAGTTGGTTTATCAAGGATTTCACCTCACCTTACTCAATGTATATGCTCCTAGTAGCAGTTTATCTCGTAAAGATTTTTTTCACACGTCTGGCCAATTACCTTCACACAGTAGCCTTTGATCATTGTATCTGTATTGGAGGAGATTTCAATTGCACCTTTGAACCGAGTTTAGATAGAAATACACCAGAAGCACATCCAGAATCTCATAAAGATTTATTGAATTGTTTCTCATCACTTGGTCTACTTGACGCATGGCATACACAGCACCCTACAACATCTCAGTACACATGGTGCCGTTGTGCTAGTGGGTTAATAACACTTGCAAGGCTTGATAGATGGTATTAAAGCGCGGCGTTACGCGCGCTGCTTGCGAGCAAAGAGGAAGCGGACAAGCGGTAACTTATAAGCGTCTTTATTTCAGGAGCTCACTGTAACACTGGCGCGCTCCGGGCTGCGCGCCCGGTGTATATCATGAGGCCACGCCTACCCCTCGGGCGTGGCCACCGCCCACTTGGTGCGCGGAATGATGTCACCACGCCAGTGGGCTTTTGTGTCCGCCACACGCGCCCCCCCAGAATTCCCGCGCACCTGGAGGGCCAGTTTGCGGGGCAGACGAATGACCCGGCCGAAGCGCCCCCTGGCGATCGGCGGCGTCCGGGGTGCAGGGATGCCAGGTGGGATGCCCCTGGCTGCCCCTGGGATGGGTGCAGGACCGGGGGGCGGCGGGGCTGGGCGGTGCCGGGGGTCCGCCCACAGGGGGGCGGCCCCGACGTGGGGGTCGGGCCATTGGCGGTGGATGGTCCACGTCGAGGTGGGCCGGCTTGAGGCGGTCTACCGAAACGCGGTCAGGAGTACCGCCGATGTCCAGGGTGAAGTGCTTCGCCCCGGTCTCCAGCACGCGGAAAGGCCCGTCGTACGGGGGCCGCAGTGGTGTCCGGTGGGCATCGTGGCGGACGAAGACCTACTCCGCCGTGCGAAGCTCCGGGGCGACGTGCGTCGGTGGGTGCCCGTGGCATGCCGTTGGCACCGGGGCGAACCTCTGGGCGGTCTCTTGCAGAGCGGAGCGCTGCTGTGCCGCGGACCATGGTGCCGTGGAGTCGGGGAGGGACTCGCCCGGCACCCGCAGCGGTTGCCCGAAGACCAACTCCGCCGCGGATGCGCGCAGGTCCTCCTTGGGCGCCGTCCGGAGGCCCAGCAGGACCCAGGGGAGCCTGTCGACCCAGCCGCCGTCGCGGAGGGTGGCCCGGAGCGCGGCCTTCAATGAGCGGTGAAATCGCTCACACAGGCCGTTAGCCTGGGGGTGGTAGGCCGTGGTTCGGTGCAGCCGGACCCCGAGCCCCTGCGCGACCGCCCCCCAGAGCTCCGAGGTGAACTGGGGGCCGTGGTCGGACGAGATGTCTGAGGGGGCGCCGAACCGGGCAACCCAGGTGGCGATGAAAGCCTGCGCGACATCGGCCGCCGTTGTCGACGCCAAGGGCACGGCCTCCGGCCACCGGGTGGTGCGGTCCACCATGGTGAGGACGTAGGTGAAACCACGCGAGGGGGGCAGAGGTCCCACCAGGTCCACGTGGACGTGGTCAAACCGGCGTTCCGGCACCGTGAACGGGGCCAACGGGGCCTGGGTGTGCCGGTGCACCTTGGCGCGCTGGCACGCGAGGCACGTCCTGGCCCAGCCGCGGACGGCCTTCCGGAGGCCATGCCAGAAGAACTTGTCGGCGATCAGCCTTTGGGAGGCCCTCGCGCCCGGGTGGGACAGGCCGTGGATGGCGTCAAACACCTGGCGCTGCCAGCCTGCGGGCACGATGGGGCGAGGACGCCCGAGGGAGACGTCGCACAAGAGGGCCGCGCCCGCGTCGTCGAACGACACCTCGGTGACGTGGAGGCCCGTGACGGCGGGTCCGCAAGGCCTGGACGTCGGGGCCAGCGGCCTGGTCCACTGCCATCCGGGCATAGTCGATGCCGAGGTGGACTGCGTGGGCGACGGCCCGGGAAAGGCAATCCGCCACCGGGTTGTCCTTCCCCGCGACGTGCTGGATGTCCGTCGTGTACTCGGACACGGCCGAGAGGTGACGCTGCTGCCGGGCCGACCACGGCTCGGTGACCTTGCCCATCGCGAAGATCAGCGGCTTGTGGTCGACGAAGGCAGTGAACGCATGGCCCTCGAGCAGATGGCGGAAGTGCCTGACCGCCAAGTGAAGCCCGAGCAACTCGCGGTCGAAGGTACTGTAACGGCGTTCGGGCGGGCGAAGCTGCCGGCTAAAGAACGCCAGCGGTTGCCAAGCTCCACGCACCCATTGCTCGTGCACCGCGCCCACCGCGTAGTCCGAGGCATCGGTGGTGAGGGCGATCGGTGCATCGGGCGCCGGGTGCGCAAGCATGGTGGCGTTAGCCAAAGCGAGCTTCGCGCTCGTGAACGCCGTGTCCATCTGCTCGGTCCAGGTAACGTCGCCTTTGCCCGGCTTACCTCGGAGAGCTTCATGCAGGGGTCGCAGGAGCTGGGCGATACGGGACAGGAACCGATGGTAAAAGTTCACCATGCCCAGGAACTCCTGCAGCCCTCTGATCGTGCGGGGGCGCGGAAACCCCTTCACCGCCTCCACCTTGGCCGGCAGGGGGACGGCTCCGTGCCTGGTGACACGGTGCCCCAGAAAATCGGTTATGGTGGTGCCGAACCGGCACTTTGCGGGGTTCACAATCAGGCCATGCTGGCCCAGGCGTTCGAAGAGCGTGCGGAGGTGGCGTAGGTGCTCTTCGCAGGACGCGCTGGCGACGAGGATATCGTCCAGGTAGACGTAGACAAAATCCAAGTCGCACAGGACGCTGTCCATCAGTCGCTGGAACGCCTGAGCCGCATTCTTCAGACCGAAGGGCATGCGCAGGAACTCGAAGAGTCCGAATGGCGTGATGACCGCCGTCTTCGGGACATCCTCCGGCCTGACGGGGACCTGATGGTAGCCACGTATGAGGTCCACCTTCGAGAAGAAGGACATGCCCGCCAAACGGGCGGAAAAGTCCTGAATGTGGGGGACGGGGTAGCGGTTGGGAGTCGTGGCGTCATTGAGACGGCGATAGTCCCCGCACGGTCGCCATCCCCCGCCGGGCTTCAGCACGATGTGCAGCGGCGACGCCGAAGCGCTCTCTGAGCGCCGAATGATGCCGAGTCGCTCCAGGGTAGCGAACGCCGCTTTTGCCACCGCCAGCTTCGTCGGCTCGAGGCGGCGTGCCCGGGCATAGACCGGTGGCCCGACGGTGGGGATGTGATGGGCCACCCCGTGCTTGACGGCCCCCGCCGAGAAGGTGGGCCGCGTGAGGGCCGGGAAGCCGGCGAAGAGGCGGGTGAATGCGTCCGCTGCCGGAAGCGTACAGACCAACGTGGCCGGAACCGAACCGTTCGGCAAGCCGCTTGGCAAGCCGCTCGTTGAGCTGGGCAACGCACAAGCGAGCGAGCTGAACGTCTCGGCCTGGACAAGACGTCTGCGCTTGACGTCGACCAGGAGCCCATTAGCGCACAGGAAGTCCGTGCCAAGCAGTGCCATGGGCACGTCGGCGGTGACGAACGTCCATCGGAAAACCTGCCCTCCGAACCGCAGAGAGAGGCAGCGTTTTCCGTACATACGGATGGGCGTCCCGTTCGCGGCAAGCAGCGCGGGGCCCCCACCCGCGGCGTGCTTGTCTGACGTGCCGGCGGGAACGACACGCACCTGCGCTCCCGTGTCGCACAGGTAACGGCGCCCGGAGAAGGTGTCCGTTATGAACAGCAGGCTGCTCGAACGGCCGGCGCTCATCGCCACTATTGAGCGCCGGCCCGGGCGTTTCCCGACCTGTTGAAGGAGCATGGCGGATGACACTGCCGAGCTTCGTGGCCGAACTTGGCATGGAACCAGCACCAGGTGGTGGAGCTGGAGGAGCGCGGCTGGCTCCGCCAGGCCGGTGGAGTCGGCGGGTTTCCCCGCGGTGGCGGTTTTCGCCGCGGCGGTGGGCGGGGCGTGGCGGCGGTCACGAGGTGCGTATCAGCATGCTGCGTATGCTGTATAAGCTGATGCTGTGGATCAGCAGCATCAGCAGCATCAGCCACGAGGGCCGTGACGGCGACGCCGACTCTCGCCCGCGTGTCCGAAGCGGCGAAGTACTTGTCCGCCTCGGCTGCCAATGCTCGGGGTTCAGTTAGCCCGGTCCCAGCCAATGCGAGGCGAACCTGCGCTGGAAGTTGGCGACGGAAAAGCGCCCGGAATAGAGAACCGGGGGCTTCGTCGCCCAACAGTGACAGCATATGGTCCATTCGGACCGACGGGCGCGTGTCACCGAGCTCGGGGAGATCCAGGAGGCGGTCGGCCCGTGCGTCCTCCGTGAGGCCGAACGTGGCTAGGAGTAGCCGCTTGAGTGCCTCGTACTTGTGGCCGTCCGGTGGGTGGCGAAGGACGGACACAACTCGAGCGGCCGTGCCGGGCCCGAGGGAGGCGACGACGTGGCAATAGCGCGTGTCATCGCCGGTGAGGCGCCGAAGCTGAAATTGGGCTTCGGCCTGGACGAACCAGACTTCGGCCTGAGCCTCCCAAAATTCGGGAAGTTTGATGAAGTTGGCCATGGCAATGGCGTCGCGAGTGGAAGGATCGCTCTGGCAGATCCAACGTCGAGGGGGTCACCAGTAAAGCGCGGCGTTACGCGCGCTGCTTGCGAGCAAGGAGGAAGCGGACAAGCGGTAACTTATAAGCGTCTTTATTTCAGGAGCTCACTGTAACACTGGCGCACTCCGGGCTGCGCGCCCGGTGTATATCATGAGGCCACGCCTACCCCTCGGGCGTGGCCACTGCCCACTTGGTGCGCGGAATGATGTCACCACGCCAGTGGGCTTTTGTGTCCGCCACAGTATATTAATTCCACTTTTAGAAACGCACTCGTGTCTTGTAATCATTTCCCTTCTACTTTCTCTGATCACCACCTGGTTGTACTTGGTCTATCCTTTTCTCAGTCAACTCGTAAAAGTGCGTATTGGACTTTCAATACCAGCTTGTTGGAGGATTGCTGTTTTAAGGATGCTTTTCGTAGTTTTTGGAAAAACACTCATCCAAAGAAAACCTTGTTACCCTTCTGTACAGCAAGTTCGTGCGCCAAACGCGCCTTGCCGTCGGTCGCTCCGGTACAGCTCGCCAGGCGTGGCCCTCTGGTGGTCACGGCACGTATGCAGGAAGCCCAGGTTGGAGGATCGTCGGCGTAGGTGACTCCGGAATGGATCGTCTCCACAAGTACGATTAATACAGCCGCAGAGCACAGGGCACAGGGAACGGGGAATGTTCGTGTAAAGCGAGGCTATAACAAGCAACTCAATTCAAGCACTCCGACTCGTTCAGGGCCTGGGCGACTCTCTCTCTTGTCTGACTGATTCTCGACTCATTCTGGTTCTGACTCTCACAGGGGCTCCGACTCAACTCAACTCAACTGAGGCGGGGGGCCCAGGGCAGGGTTTTATGGCTCCGCCCCGGCCTTACCCGAATGTTCCATGCCCCTCCTCCCGTCGCCATGGTGAGCCACTCCCCTCGAGCTCTGATTGTCGGCTCGTTGCTTACCGGCCACTCCCCCTGCAGCTCCTCCCTTCGGCCTTGCCAGACTTGTTCAGGCCGAGCACATGGTATTCCAGCCTAATCGAGGTCTACACTTACTGGCCTGCTCAACGCAAAACTAACACAGGAAAGGAGACTACGCTTACATTTACTAAGAAATAACTGAACTACCGCGAGGCTACATGTTGTGGTGCGTCTACCTACGAGGGGGGTTATCCTTTATTCCAAAACCGCAACACTACATCCCTCTCTCACCAGACTCGACCCGAGTCGACCCCAACAATGGAATGACCAGTAGTGCCTGGCATGCAAATTTAACCTTACTTTTACATGTGACACATAGGTGTGATTCCCCCTAGCATTTACTCTGACCCATGTGTGCGAAATTTTTACACTTAATATGTCCCCCCTATTGTGTTGAGCAGCTATCTAACAGATTCACACCCACAACTACCCGAGTATTTTCGGAATTTCAAACTAAACACATAGCCGGTGGGCACATTCTTATATGTACAATGCACAGAACTTAACTTTTATTTACAATTCTATGACCCAGGACCTGTACTTTAGGAAGAGAAAATTGGAGGGGAGAGAAACAACAAAACACTCAAAAATGTGGCACTTGCTGCTTGCATCTTGCATCTTCTGTGTGCGGCTAACAAAACCGGCTGGCCCTGACCGGCATACAGGCCATTTGAAGCATCAGGGCCATCTAAACTTACACATCTTCTTAATCCTGAGCACACAACAGCAAATAATGCACACACTTTCTTTTATTTGGCCAGCAGGGCCACTCCCACGTGGTCCAACTGCATGGCATCAGTGCCACTCAAACAAGTGGTCCAAAGGTGCAAGATGATTTCGCAGCAAGATGCTGCACAGCAGAGGTGCGAGCCACAAGGCTTGTGATCCATGATGAGTGACAAGGGTGCAGCAAAAAGTGGGTTGGCAGCAAAGTGCTGCACAGGTCGGCTGCACTGGTGCAACACCGGTGCAGAATGGATGCTGCACAGTTCGGCCTCCAAAATGGTCCTGGGGCGGGGAGGGAAGACAAGGCACAACAAGCAAAACAGAAAGGACGCAGTGGCACATGAAAAACAAGGTGTCCAGGCACCACCATGCCTGGTGCGGTGCGAGGGACGCGGTAGAGCGAGCAGAGCAAACTCGTCCCAAGCCGTCTGTACCCCCCACCGTTGGCTGCATTACCCTAGCCCCACTTGTATTTACAATCCATCTCTATGTCTTGTCTCCCATATCCCCCTCTATGCCAAATTCGTTCCCAAATCCCTCCCAGGAAGGAAAGGATGGAACACATTGTCTTACTTACGTCGTGATGCGTCTCACTACTCAATCGTTTACATCGCCTCAGTGTGGAGCTCGTCCTCCTCGGTGAATGGCTGTGTATGGTGCGAAGGGATTTCTTACATCCTAACTACACTAATAGCATTTACTCATCTAAACTACGCGGGTTCGTACCCTGCCAATCGGCCTCTTTAAACTATGTGGTTCTAAGAACCCGAATTCCCATTGCCCACACTGTGGTGCCCTCCAAATTTGGGTCTCACCCCCCACAAATTTTCACACTGTGCCCTTGCACAATTTCGGGCTGGGTCGTGTGGCCCTACCAGCAGGTCTAACTGCTTGTGCACCTCCGCCACTGAAGCCGCCCCCTGAGCTTGCCTGCTCCTCGCGACTACCTAACTGGGAAAGGCCCTCCCTGGCTGCTTACCCCCTCTATGCCCACCTTGGCATCGGGCAACCCGGGTCCTCTCCTGGGATCCTTGGGCCCCACTCACAAACTACCCTAACCAGCTCCCAGAGCCTACCTGCGGCCTCACCTGGCCGACAAACAACCAGTGGCGGAGTGCCCCAATAACCATACGCACCAATTAAGCCACACGCCCAGCCATTCCACAGACTCCTGCACCCTTTAAAGCACTTCTTGCTACTACCCGCACCACAGGTGTCAATATCCATGTAATTTACCTATGCCCTCTACCTGGCTTTACACTACTACCCTCCCCCCCCTCCCCCGGGCTTTCGTGAATGGGTTCCACTCCTCCTATTCACTCCATCGCACCATGCATACCGCACCTTTTATTCCACACCAAGCATTCTCACACCAATTATTCTCACACACCTCAACACAATTCCATTTGGACTCTCCAACACAACTCCTCAAACACACAGCATCATCTAACTAACTACTTTCCCCTAAAACTCGTGCTTCCCCATCGTCCTTTTACACTATGCACTCCCTTTATTAACATCCACCGAAACTCTCTACGTCCCCTCTATAGTTCAGGTGTCGCTACTTAAATCTCTTGTCTCTACTGTCTTCTAGATCCCTATCAATTATCCTCGCCTTCCCTCGGCTAGCTGGCAACCATTGCTGGCCCCTCCATGGGCCTAACATTGCCATCCCCCTAAACTAGTGCTCATGCGCCCCCCCCCCCCGTGTGAGGAATGGTGACACTACCATTCCCCCACGTGAGGTGCACTACTCCCCCCAGTCCTCTAAACGATGAGCCCCCGTTATCAGAGGTACTGGGTCCTGCCTTGGCCTTTAAGGCCAAGGCGATCCATGAGGGCACCTGCTCGGCCGTGTAGGGTCTTATAGTCTTCTACGGTCGGCATGGACGATCCGAGGGGGGGCTCGTGGTCCCATATTGATCTTAACGACCACGTCACAAATTTGCACCAGGACGACCCCCGGGCCTTGCCAAGACGACGTGAGCTTCGGTCATCTGCCCTTCCGTCTCCGGGGATTGAAGAACCAAATCTTCATCCCCAGAGAATATTGGCTCCCCTGGCTCCAGTGGTCGTACCTGCGCTTCATCTTGGCACCCGCCAGCTGAAGCTGGCGACGTGCGAAGGCATGGACCCTCTCCTTGCCTTCCTCTAGGTGACATGCATAGCCCTCCCTCGGTGGTCTATCAGGGACTTCGGGCACGGGTCCGCATAGCAGATCGGCGGGATCCCGCAACTCCCGCCCACACATGAGCAGCGCTGGACTGCACGTGGTGGCCCCGTGCTGGCTAGTTCGGTAGGCCATTAACAAATACAGGAGATGTTCGTCCCAGTCGTCCTGACAGGTGGTGGTGAATAGTACCAATTGCTGGATCAGGGTTCTATTGAACCTTTCCACCATCCCGTCAGATTGAGGTCTTAAGGGCGTTGTTCTTGTTTTCCGAATTGATAGGAGCCTGCACACATCTTTCAATAATTGGCTCTCAAAATTTCGACCCTGGTCGGTGTGCAGCTCCTCCGGAATCCCATGCCGACATACAAATCCTTCTACGAAGGCCTGTGCAACGACCCCGGCTTCTTGGTTAGGGAGGGCATAGGCCTCCGGCCACTTGGTGAAATAGTCCATAACTACTAGGATGTATTTATGATCTTGGCCCAGGCAGGAGGATCGTTGGCATAGGTGGCTCCGGAATGGATCGTCTCCACAAACACGATTAATACAGTCGCAGAGCGTAGGGCACAGGGCACGGGGAATGTTCGTGTACAGCGAGGCTATAACAAGCAACTCAATTCAAGCACTCCGACTCGTTCAGGGGCTGGTCGACTCTATCTCTTGTCTGACTGATTCTCAACTCGTTTTGGTTCTGACTCTCACAGGGGCTCCGACTCAACTCAACTATCCGACAACTCAACTCAACTGAGGCGGGGGGCCCGGGGCAGGGTTTATGGCTCCGCCCTGGCCTTACCCGAATGTTCCATGCCCCTCCTCTCGTCGCCGTGGTGAGCCACTCCCCTCGAGCTGTGATTGTCGGCTCGTTGCTTGCTGGCCACTCCCCCTGCAGCTCCTCCCTTCGGCCTTGCCAGACTTGTTCAGGCCGAGCACATGGTATTCCAGCCTAATCGAGGCCTACACCTACTAGCCTGCTCAACGCAAAACTAACAGGAAAGGAGACTATGCTTACATTTACTAAGAAATAACTGAACTACCACGAGGCTACATGTTGTGGTGCGTCTACCTACGAGGGGGGTTATCCTTTATTCCAAAACCGCAACAGTATTAATGTCACACAAGAATAACAGCACAAGTACAATATACTTTCAATTGCACAACCAAAATACCATATAATTCCTATGATGGTACCATCAGTTTCTTAACTCGGTAACTCACGGTGCTCCACGTGAGCGAAATGTAACATTCCCAAAGTCACTGTCCCGGCACGAGGCCAAAGTCGATCCACGCTCCAGTGATCACAAGAAACAGGTCGTATTGAGACCACGATCCCGGTCAGCTGACAGTCAACGCTGCCGAAGAGCCCTTTGGTGAGGTGTCGGGCCGATGTCGGTCAGGCAAAGGTGCACCCAAAAGGCGACTGGGAATTCACACCTTCGGTTCACCAGACAATGACGCTGGTATGAATGTTCAGCGGCTCCCAAACGGAGAACCGCAAATTCCCAATCGAAATCCACATTACACACGCGAACCAGGTTAACGGCTGGGTGCGGTGAAATGGCTGGAGCGAGGTGAAAAGGCTGGAGCGAGGCGAAATGGCGGATGGGCCCGTAATGGAGGCGTACCTGCTCTCCAACAATGATTCTCTTCGGAATCAACCGCAAAACCCGTCACGCAGGTTTATCTGTCAAAGCGATCATGACTCTGTCACAGGAATCCCTTTCCCGGGAAAACCAATCTTCGCTCATGACCCACGTTCGCCAGCGTCCGCTCGAGTCCTCAAAGCAGCTCGGCTTTTCTTCCCGACCTCACTTGCTCTGCTTTTCGCTTCCTCTTTTCTCTTCCGGTTTCTCCCGATCCATTTCGTTTTTCTTTTAAAACACTAATTTTTCCTTTTGAAAACAGTTATCTCCATTTCACTTAAACGATAACAATAATAGTACATGGACCTAAAAATGTTTCCAGTGGATGAAAACTACAAAGACGGAAGTGACGAATCCGTAACTGTCCAGCTGACCTTAAAAAATGGATATGTCTTGTTTATTCTCGAGTTCTCCTCAAGCCGCACCGCGCGCCCTCAGCCTCGTCTGCGAATCACAGGTGAGCCCTTCCTGAGGTAATTAGCGATTGGGAACGATTCAGAACCTGTGGGGAAATAACCCTTGGTAATTTCCCCAACAGTTTTCCGGACGACAGACTGCCGGTAGGGGACATGTATTGCAGCGCAATACTCAGAATGCTTGTTTACATAAGGCTTGGCTCCGCCCCTCCCGAAAGCACGCGCTACGTCGCGCTTTTGACGTTTGCGAGACGAGGCTGAGGGTGCGCGGTGCGGCTTGAGGAGAACTCTAGAATAAACAAAGTGCCATAACTTTGTCAACAAGTACAAAAAGTTTTAATTAAAACAAAAGCCGCGTCGATGTTACACAATGCCTAGATGCAGCTGTGCCTATAACGTCGATGTTATAGGCACAGGACATTCCTATTGATTCGATTACTTGATGTTATTTTTGTGCAAAGTGAAAATATATCTCGGCAATTTCCCGTGTGTGGCGACGAATTTTTAATATATCTCGGCATTTTCCCGTCTGTTATTTCAGGCGGTGTATTTCAGGGTTCAGGCGGACTGACCATGCCGCGATTAAAAAAATATATATCTCGGCAATTTCCCGTGTGTGGCGACACGTGAACGAAGCTATGCTCCTCTCTCCACATTATTGTGACGACGTATAAATTAAATATTTCATCGTGACGATTGTCATCAAATGGACGAATTTTTAATACTAGGGCATGCCCGTACTATATATATATCTAAAATTATATCCCCCCCCTCTATTTACATGAAATGGTTTGGTCCATGAAATGTTTTGGTTCATTCGCAACGCCAAAGCGAACGGCGAACGCTTTACATGAAATGGTTTGGTCCATGAAATGTTTTGGTCCATTCGCAACGCCAAAGCGAACGGCGAACGGCTTGCGAGTACAGTGACAATCCCCCCCCCCCTCTATTTACATGAAATGGTTTTAATTAGTTTTAAAACATAGTTTAACGCCAACATATGGCATGCCCATACCCGTACTATCCGTAATGGCGCACGCTCTCACAGGAGCTCCGGAAGGCGGAAGCCGGAAGGTCGCATATCGCAGGAAAGCGAAAGAATCGCAAATTAGTTTTAATTAGTTTTAAAACATCGTTTAACGCCAACATAGCGCCAACATAGTTTGCCGACGGGAAATAAATGAATACGCTCTCAAATGTGCCATCCGAGGCAGAGTGTGTTCGCCACGTTCGGCACACGTGATAGCTCGCTGCTCTCTGATTGGTTGAATCGTTTTTTGGACATAGCTCGGTAACTACTTCTGCGATTAATTTAAAACGTTGAAAAGGCACATCCTCGGGTCCCCAGCAATATACCTGGCAAGTTTAAAGTATATCGGACCCGTGGTTGTCGAGAAACAGCAGTCACAGACACACACACACACACACACACACACACACACACACACACACACACACACACACACACACACACACACACACACACACACACACACACACACACACACACACACACACACACACACACACACACACACACTGCTGGAATTATAGATAGATATCTCGGCATTTTCCCGTCTGTTATTTCGGGCGGTGTATGACTGACCATGCCGCGATTTAAAAAAAACATATCTCGGCAATTTCCCGTATGTGGCGACACGTGAACGAAGCTATGCTCCTCTCTCCACATTATTGTGACGACGTATAAATTAAATATTTCATCGTGACGATTGTCATCAAATGGACGAATTTTTAATATATCTCGGCATTTTCCCGTCTGTTATTTCGGGCGGTGTATGACTGACCATGCCGCGATTTAAACAAAATATATATATCTCGGCATTTTCCCGTCTGTTATTTCGGGCGGTGTATGACTGACCATGCCGCGATAAAAAAAAAAATCTCAATGGACTTGAAGTTACAGGCCTTTGAGAATTCATTTAGTTCTATAAAGGGCAACTTTCATCGGATTTTCTTCCCGTTTTTTTTCAACCGAGTCTAAAACTATGTTAGCGACTGTGATAAATGAAATGATACATCGAATTTGATTTGAAATAAAACTGTGTGAGCGAGGAAGACACCACGGGCCTACAAAACAGGCCTCAAAGCTATGCGAGTTAATAAAATGGTGGATATTTGTTTATATGAAGCCTCTCCCAGAATGGGTGGAGCTATGGTTCCCAGAATGGGTGGAGCTTTGAGGTTTTGTCTTCTCTGCAAGAACAAGCAGAAGAACAAGAAGAACAAGAATAACAACAACAACAGCAGAGGGCACTCTATGACCAGCGTCTGCGACGCGGCTAAAAATGATCGAAACGTCGTGAAGTTCGAACTTGATCTGTAACTTATCATGAGGAAACCATGTGCCAAGTTTGAAATCATTAGCATGAAGAGTTTAGAAAAAAAGTCCGGAAAACTGTTCTTTGCGTGACGGACTGACGGACGGAGGGACGGAGTGCAAACCTATAGTAGGGGACTAATAAGAGAAAACGAAAACGACAAAACGGGGAAATGAACACGTGCAGGACGAACACAGCAGAACACGGGAAACGAAAGCAGAGCAAACCAATGCTGGTTCACTCTGGCCTCCACTCCAGAATCCACAGCCGACAGACTCTCTCTGACTTCAGCCAATCAGGCGCATTGCGGGTCCAGGTTTTTTTATATACGTCCGTGATCTGTACTCTTGTTACATTTTTAAAAACCTTTTATAAAACCCATTTGTCTGACCAATAACCATTTATTTTGAGATGGTTTCTTTCAGACAATGATATAAATGTTAATATTATTTAGAAAAACAAAAGTCGGGTTCATCATTATTTTGCGGATGTAAAAAGTATATTCCAGTGTATGAAACACCAACAACAAGCGCGCCGGATGTGACGTTTGGCGAGCGGTTCCGGTGATAACAATGGCGGATTCCCCTGATTCGGCGGCTGTGGCGGGTCAGCATCTAAATCAATGAGTGTATCCAGTGGCTTCGTGTCGTTTGTGATGATGTTTTACTCACTTTGAAATCCCTCATTCCCGATACTGTATATTTACATGGAATGTTTTTTGCACTCTTGTCTGTTTTACTCTGTTCGTCGATGCGTTGCTTGGTCGGTGAAGCGTTTATTTACAGGTTCGTTGGTCCTTATTTTTTGTTTGTTTTTATTTCTCGTTCTCTTGAACTTTGTAAATTCTGTCCAAGAACGTTCCGTTCACAATTCCGTATAAATACCTTTTCTTTTCTTCACAGCGAGACCTCTTCAGGACGGACCGTTTGACTTTGAGCTCTGATTTGATCCGGTGTTTGCGATCAGTTAGCAGTTCGTACTGTAGTTTGTATAATTTCATGAAATTCCGACAGATTACAAAACTCGCGAAGTGTTACGATGTCGAGGCTCATTGAAGAGTGAAGGTGTTCGCAGGCAAAAAGGTAACAAACTTCGAGTGGGGCCAGAGTCGGATGCAAGAGAATGAGAGGTAACAAACACTACAACCTGCAAGGAAGAGGGTTCGTTTGGTTTGCGTGTTTGGGGTTTAAACATTAAAAGATTACGGGGGAAGATCTAAGATGGCGGTACGGCTTGAAATCCTGGTGGAAAGAGACCAATTGAACCATCTCGAGAACGCGGTTCCACAAATGGACGTAGACGAGTGGAGGTGTGCGGTAAGGTCGAGTTTGGGAAGTTGAACCAGGTGGGTGTTACTGGGGGGTCGCAGTGCTGCGATTTGAGAGGGACCGAGATCGGATGAGAGTTGTTAAAAACAGGTGACCGACTCGTGTGCAATGTAAGAGCAGCCAGGTCCTCCATTCGGGCCTCATTCTGGGACATTAAATGGATGTCAACAGTTTTAGATTCCAGGAGACATTGCTGCGTGGTGCTTTCCCAATAGGAGAGAGAGAGCAAAACTCTATTGAGTTACAGACAAAGCCTTTGTATACTGAGCATCTCAGATTTGGCAAGGAAGGAGGGTGTCACATATGTGAGGTGGAGGGTGACAAGGAAGATAATTATGACGTCATAGACCACGTGGTACGCGCGCCATATTGGAAATATGTCACACCTCTAATCTCCAAAACTGCTTCATGGAGAAAAATGTGAAACCCTGCTCATTGCAAAGAACTCTGCATGGGGAATAAGTGTTGGTGATGATTATGTCATTGGTGCCTTAATTATAGTCATAATTTGACAAGTACAACGCTTAGTCCAATCGGTTTTAAATTTCTTAGCGTGATCTTTGCAACAATTATATATGTGAAATTTATGATGTCATCTGTCACGTGGTCGGGCAGCAATATCGAGTTGGCTTGCACCAGGTTGACTGCATGGGGTAAGTATTCTTTGAATACCATCTACTTTTTATTTATTTACTTGACTGGTACGACCTTGGTTTTATTTTTTTATTTTTTTATTTTTTTCAAAGACAGATATCAGATATCAGCAAAAAGACAGAGATTTCTTTAGGCCTACTTGATCCATACATCCTTGTTTTTATTAGCCCACCTGGACCGAAGTTCAGGGGAGCTTATGCGATGGCGCATAGTCAGTCAGTCAGTCAGTCAGTCAGTCAATCCGTCCGCCCGTCCTTCAGTCAGTCTGTCCGTCCGTAAACACTTCAAACTTCTCCGAAACCGCTGATGGGTTTGCGACCAAATTTGGCACAAATGATATTTGTTGTGTTGTGACTAAAGTTTGTTCACGGCATTAAAAAAATCGGGATCTAAGGGGGTTTACCGGAGTCAAAGCGGATCCAGGTTTGACTCCTCCAAAATAGGTATTTGCTTTCTTCTCTGAAACTACACACACAATTTCAATGAAACTTGACCACAACCTTCACCACCTGTGATGTACCAAAGTTTGTTCATGGCATTAAAAAAATTCTGCCTCTTTGGGGTGTATGGGGGTTGCCCCCCAAAATAGCTATTTGCTTTCTTCTCAGAAACTACACACACAATTTCAATGAAACTTGACCCCAATCTTCACCACCCGTGATGTAGCAACGTTTGTTCACGGCATTAAAAACTGTTCGTTTAAGGGTCCACGTGGGGGTTTTTTAAAATCTGTTTACTTGGCCCATACAACCTTGTTTTATTTACTTGGCCCGTTCATCCTTGTTTTTATTTATTTATTTGGCCCGTACATCCTTTTTAAAATGTATTTACTTGATCCGTACATCCGTGTTTTTTATTTATTCACATGATTCATACATCCTTGTTTTTATTTGTTTACTTCGCCCATACATCCTTGTTTTTATTTGTTTACTTCGCCCATACATCCTTGTTTTTATTTGTTTACTTCGCCCATACATCCTTGTTTTTATCTGTTTACTTGGCCCATACATCCTTGTTTTTATCTGTTTACTTGGCCCATACATCCTTGTTTTTATTTATTTATTTGGCCCGTACATCCTTTTTAAAATGTATTTTCTTGATCCGTACATCCTTGTTTTTTATTTATTCACATGATTCATACATCCTTCTTTTTATTTGTTTACTTGGCCCATACATCCTTGTTTTTATCTGTTTACTTGGCCCATACATCCTTGTTTTTATCTGTTTACTTGGCCCATACATCCTTGTTTTTATTTATTTATTTGGCCCGTACATCCTTTTTAAAATGTATTTACTTGATCCGTACATCCTTGTTTTTTATTTATTCACATGATTCATACATCCTTGTTTTTATTTGTTTACTTCGCCCATACATCCTTGTTTTTATTTGTTTACTTCGCCCATACATCCTTGTTTTTATCTGTTTACTTGGCCCATACATCCTTGTTTTTATCTGTTTACTTGGCCCATACATCCTTGTTTTTATTTATTTATTTGGCCCGTACATCCTTTTTAAAATGTATTTACTTGATCCGTACATCCTTGTTTTTTATTTATTCACATGATTCATACATCCTTGTTTTTATCTGTTTACTTGGCCCATACACCCTTGTTTTATTTCTTTTCATGATCCGTACATCCTTGTTTTATTTATTAACTTGGCCCATACATCCTTGTTTTTATTTATTTATTTGGCCCGTACATCCTTTTTAAAATGTATTTACTTGATCCGTACATCCTTGCTTTTTGTTTTTTTGTTTTTTTTGTATACAAGATCGAGGCTCGTGAAAGAGCTAACATTAATCACACAAAAAGACAAACCGACACACAAAACACAAAAAACAAGGGGAGCGGTAGACAAGATGGGGAGAGAGGGGGAAGGACACAAAAGAGAGGGGGAAGGACACAAACACAACATTTGAGAGCAGGGACATCGGGAGGACTTGGGGGGAGGTGGGAGAGGATTAAAACATATGAACACTGCAAGGACTCTGGGGTGAATTACCGGGGGTAGAAAAGATCAAGGTTTTCGATGGGGGAAGATAAGAGATGGTGGTGAACAGCTGTTTTAAAGACCTGGAGGGAGGAGTGGGATTGAAGGGAGTGGGGGAGTTTGTTCCAGAGGCGGGAGAAAAGGGGAATGAAGGAGTGAAGGTGAGCAGAGAGCCTAGACTTTGGCAGTTTAACCAGAAGAGGGTTGCAGGCAGATCTTGTGCGACCTGAAGGAATATTGGGGGGACAGAGCACAGAGAGAGCTGGGGGAGCAAGGCCGGAGAGGAGTCGGTAGAAGACAGAAAGACCACCAACCTGCCTGCGGTGAGTGAGTGAAAGGCCCTCGGCTTTGACTACATCGCAGGAGATTCCAATGATTCTGAAAGCTTTGGCCTCAACAGCGTGAAGCCGAGCAAGGTGTGAGGCAGGAGCACCAGCCCAGAGGGGGGAACAGTATTCCATTGAGCTGCGGATGAAAGCCTTGTATGTGGTGAGGAGCTCAGGTGTGCCAAGGAAGGACTTCGCACGACGGAGGATGCCCAGTCGGCGACTGGCTTTGGAGGCCAGCTTGGAAATGTGGTTTTCCCAAGAAAGATCATGGCAGATAGTGAGACCCAAAAGCTTGAGCGACAGAACTTCTTGGAGAGGATTGTTGAGAAAGTAGATGGGAGGGTTGTCCAGTCGGTCCTTTCGGAGAGACATTGTAAGAGTGTGAGATTTGTCAGGATTGAAAGACATGTTCCACTTGTTTGACCAGTCTGTGATTTTGTCCAGGTCTGCAGAGAGTGAGGAGGCTGCAGACTGCCGATCTGAGGGATGAGGAATGGAGCGACAGAGAGTAGAGTCGTCAGCAAAGAGATAGAGAGGATTTTCAAGAGAGTCAGAGAGATCATTGATGAAGACCAGAAAAAGCACAGGGCCCAGAACACTACCTTGGGGAACTCCAGCCTGAACAGGAAGAGGAGATGAGAGAAATCCATTCAGGGCCACACGTTGACTACGACCAGAGAGGAAGTCCGCCAGCCATGCGTGGAGATTTCCATGGATACCAAAGGAGGAGAGTTTGGAGAGCAGAGCAGGGTGCCAGACCGTATCGAAGGCACGTGAAATGTCAAGGGAGACAGCTCTAATTTCCTGTTTGGCGTTGAGGACCTCCATCCATTGTTGAGAAAGCAGAAGCAGCATGTCCAGAGTAGAGTGACCAGGTCTGAAACCAGATTGATGATCAGAGATCAAGCCATTGGAGAAGAGGAAAGATTTAATATCTGAAGCAATGATGGGTTCCATGACTTTGCTGATAATTGGGAGAAGGCTGATTGGTCTGTAGTTGCTGGGATCTGTTTTTGCACCTTTTTTGTGCAAAGCGGTGATGTTGGCTGATTTCCAAGCAGATGGCAGATGACCTTGAGCAAAAGAGAGGGTGAAGAGAACAGAAAGAGGGAGTGAAAGTGCAGAAGAACATGATTTTAGGACCCGTGGGCTGATGCCGTCAGGACTAGTTGCAGAATCAGAGTCGAGGGTTGCCAGAAACTTTTCCACCTTGTCAGGAGGAAAGGACACAGAGTCCAGGAGCAGCTGGGTACGACTGGGTATGGTGGGTACAGAGAGGGATGGGTTTGGGACACAAGATTTAGAGGCAAACACAGAGTTGAGGCATTCAGCTTTTTCACGTGCGGAGTCAGCCGTTAAGCCGTTTGAGGCGAGGGAGGGGATGGAGGGGGAACAAACACCAGAAACAGATTTGACCAGACGCCACCAGGATTTGGAAGAGGGAGACAGAGAAGAGAGTTCGGTCTTGAGAATGGTGAGATATTGTTTCCTGGCTCTCCTGAGGGTGGACACACACTTGTTTCGGGCTTTGTGAAAGGAAATGAGATTTCCTTCCGTTGGATTTGCTTTCCAGGAGACGAAAGCAAGTTGTTTCAGGGCAACAGCCTCACCACAAGATTCCGTGTACCATGGACGGGAGGAAGGGTATGACAACTGAAGACGAGATGGTATAAATCTGTGCATGAGAGAGAGCAATTTACTTTGAAAGAATTCCCAGGATGAGTTGATGTCAGAGGCGGTAGAGATGGGAGACCAGTCCAGATGATTGATGGCTGCTTGAAGACCGTGCCAGTTGGCCTGAGTGAAATGCCAGACTCGTCGACGCTGAGGAGGCTCTCTGAGAATGGTCAGAGAGATGTCCACTTTGACAAGCACATGATCAGATGAGCCGATTGGAGCAGAAGAAGAGCAGCAGACATTTTCAGGGAAGTTTGTCATAACCAAATCCAGAAGAGAAGATGCTCCGTTGACTGAGATCCGGGTCGGGAAATTGACAGATTGTGTCAGTCCCAGTGAGTCGCAGAAGTCCTTTGCTGAAGAGCCATGGCTGGTGAGAGAGGTACCCACACCCAGCCAACTGGCATGGTGACAATTGAAATCACCACATATGAGGAAGAGAGAGTTGGGATGGGTAGATAGAAGTTGGTCCATATTATCAGACAGTGAGATGTAGATGGAGTCATCGCTGATTGGTGGACGGTACAACACACATATGAACAAAAGGTGGGAGCGAAGGGGAAGCCGTAGCCAAAGGTATTCCTGGGGGTGAGGTGGAGAGAGGGCAGTGGAGGGCGAGTGAGGAAGAGAGTTTTTTATAAAGATACAACCCCACCTCCAGGACGAGGCTCAGGTCTATCATACCGGAGGAGGGAGTAACCTGGGAGAGATACCAAGGCATCAGAGACATCATGAAGGAGGAAAGTTTCTGTTAAGCAGATCACATCTGGTTTGTCAGAAGCAACCTGTATGGAGAGGTCAGTCAAGTTTGAGCGAAGGCCCCGGATGTTTGAGGTCCATACCGTTAATGAAGAGGAAGGGGGAGCATCGGGTCCAGAACAGGGGGGGGAGGGGTAGGGTAAGATGTGGAAGAGGAGGAAGAGGTAGGGAGAGCTGTTGAAGGTGTGTCAGAGATTTCAGAATAGCTTGGAGAAAGGGAAGAATGGGGCGGACAAAAGGTTTGATGGAGATTGGGTGAGGCACAGTGAGGTGTTATTTGAGGAGGGGGAAGAGCAAGGCAGAAGGTTTGGGGAGATGAAGGTGAAAGTTGGAAGGAGGAAGAAGCAGGGAGGATGCTTTGAGGAGGAGGGGTGAGAGGGGAGTCTAGGAGGGGAGGAGCGAGGGAGAGTCTCGGAGTGGAGGGGTGTGGGGGGAGTTTAGGAGGGAAGGGGCAAGGGGGGAGATTTGAAAGGGATGGGTGATGGGGAGGATTTGGAGGGGAGGGGTGAGATTGGATTTTGAAAAGTGTACGATTCATGGGAAACGAACATTTTTTGCAAAATGAGTTTGAGACCTTCGAGTCAAAAATACGTTTGAGGACACTGGAGGAGGGATGGAGTTCTGGATAGTTTAGGGAATGTAGAAAGGAGGAACTGTAAGAGATGGTATTATATATATTTTTTGGAATGAATAGATTTGGTGAGCAAGACGAAAGCATCCTTTTGTAGGAAAAGAAGAAAAGGGTGTTATAATATATGAGAGAAAATAGTTGTTCAGGGGAGAGATTATACATTTCTAACCGCGTGATCGCGAACGAAGAACGAACGAACAAAAAGAACAAATAAACGAATAAGACCTGGGAAGGAAATAGTTTTTTTGGGGTTTTTTTTTTGGGGTTTTTTTTTTTTTGTGAGTACAGATATTAAACAAGGAGGTACGGGGTGAACGACTGGGACGAAACAGTGAACGAAAATAATTTCAGCGCATTCGACGAATCGCTGAGAGAAAAACAAACCACAAGGTCGGAGACGGTACGGTAGTCCAAGCCTACGAGTACTAGGCCGCAGAATACTCGATACCATTAACCGACGATTGTGTATACATGTACGAAAAATTAGCACCGAAAATTTTCCAAAAGATACGCTATAGGTACATACACCGAAAGATAGATACAGTCTCGACAAAAACACGATTGAGAAATATCACTTAGCTTCGAAAGCGTGAGCGCATGGAGCAGCTTCGAAAAGACGTGACCTCGCCGTGATCTCGCGAGACTTCAATCAATATTCACATGTCTTCAATTTATTCACATGATTCATACATCCTTGTTTTTATCTGTTTACTTGGCCCATACACCCTTGTTTTATTTATTTTCATGATCCGTACATCCTTGTTTTATTTATTAACTTGGCCCATACATCCTTCTTTTTATTTATTTACTTAGCCCGTACATCCTTGTTTTATTTACTTGGCCCGCACATCCTTGTATTTATTTACTTGGCCCGTACATCCTTGTTTTATTTATTAACTTGGCCCATACATCCTTCTTTTTATTTATTTACTTGATCCGTACATCCTTGTTTTTATTTACTTGATCCGTACATCCTTGTTTTATTTATTTACTTGGCCCATACATCCTTGTTTTATTTATTTACATAATCCGTATATCCATGTTTTTATCTGTTTACTTGGCCCATACATCCTTGTTTTATTTATTTACATAATCCGTATATCCTTGTTTTTATCTGTTTACTTGGCCTGTACATCCTTGTTTTATTTATTTACTTGGCCCATACATCCTTGTTTTTATTTATTTATTTATTTACTTGGCCTGTACATCCTTGTTTTATTTATTTACTTGGCCCATACATCCTTGTTTTTATTTATTTATTTTGATTTTATTTATTTACTTGGCTCGTACATCCTTGTTTTTATTTATTTACTTGGCCCGTACGTCCTTGTTTTTATTTATTTTCTTCTTCATCTGGGCAATATCTCAGGCACCTTTTGAGCTAGGAAGCTGATATTTGGACATGACAATGACCAAGTGATTTGGCTGGAAAGGGTATTTTTATTTATTTATTTATTAATTAATCGATTGATTAGTTAGTTATTCGATGAATGACTTAATTTTTTTTACGTTACAGATTCGGATGAAATGGTGGTGGTTTATGTATTCTATGAGCCAATTGATTAACTATTTAAAATTTATTATTATTATTATTTATTTATTTTCATCATTAATCATTTATATATTTTCTTTCTCATCTGGGCAATATCTCAGGCACCTTTTGAGCAATGAAGCTAATATTTGGCCATGACAGTGACCAGGTGATGTGGCTATAAAGGATATTTTTGATTTATTGATTAATCATTGAATCGATTAATTATTTATTGATTAATCAATTAATTATTTAATTTTTTATTAGTGACTTATTTAATTAAATTTCTAAAAGATACATCTTCGGATAAAGCACGAGTGGTTTAGTTATGCTATTAGCCAATTGATTAAGAAAATATTTTATGACTGTCTTTTAATATAAAAAAAAAATAACCACCTTTAGAGGCCATTTTTCCCCGCAAGCAGGGGTTGGCCTTTTTCGGGGACCGTGGTTGTTGTTGTTTTTTGTCCCCTTTTTTGAAGCAATGTTTTACGGCCGGATGCCCTTCCTGACGCCAACCCTTTTTGCCGCCTTTAACGACAAACAGGGAATTACCAGTGAACTGGTACTCAATTAGCCGACCTCGGAAGGATGACAGGCTGAGTCAACCCCCCTGGCGTTAATTCAGCGATCGACCGGGATTCGAACCCAGGATCCTAGGATCCTAAGCCGGCACCCTAGCCGCTAGCCCAACACCAGGGCACCCTAGCCGCTAGCCGCTAGCCCAACACCACTATCTTTTATTGATTTTAATTATACAATTAATCAATCAATTAGTGTACACCTCTCCCTCCCAATGCAGCCTCTATGAGCCACGCTGTAGGATATTTAATTATTTGGCATCGGGGCGGTGTACTTTGAATGTATTTTTACTTGTTATTTACTCGATCCGTACATCCTTGTTTTATTTATTTTCTTGGCCCATACATCCTTGTGATATATATATATATATTTTTTTTTTTACTTGACCCATACAAAGCACAACAGGCATTTTAAGGCCATTTTCCCTGCTAGAGCGGGGGTTAGCCTTGCGGTCCCCATGACGATCTTCTCCATTTTGCCCTATTTTCTGCATCTCCCCTTGTTAACCCCCTTGCCCGCATTTCTTCTTCCACCATCTTTAGCCAAGTCTTTCTTGGTTTTCCCCATCCTCTACTTCCCTCTACATTCATTTCCATCGCTCTTCTCACCCAGTCACTTTCTTCCTTCCTCAACACATGACCTTGTCCTAACATCACAATTTTTGATCATCACATCAGCCCATCCCCAATTTTTTTAAAAAACCTTATCCTAACATCTTCATTAATGTTATTGTTTCTTGACCTGGGCACCCTTGCTCTTTTTTTTAATCCACTTTTCTCGTACACCATTATTAATGTTTATTGTACCTTGGCCTGGACACCCTTTTTCTTTATTTATTCTTCCCTTACGCCCATATTTTTACCTCCGCCACCAAAGGTGGATGGAGGTTATATTTTCACCCCTGTCTGTCTGTCCATTTGATTGTTTGTTTGTTTGTGAACAAAATGTCTCAAAAGTTGTGGAAGGATTCGGACGAAATTTGGCAGAGATGTAGCATATGTCACAAGGACAGAATGATTACATTTTGGTGAAGATCTGGATTCGGATCCGGCCACTAGAATCTTTAAGCGATTCTTCACCATTGGGAGATAGGGCCCAAAACGATACATAGCATATCTCAAAAGGTTGTGGACGGATTTGGACGAAACTTGGTGGACCGGTTGGGTGTCTGACAAGGACAAATTGATTAGATTTTGGTGAAGATCTGAATATGGATTCGGATATGAGAATATAATTTTTTAAATGTGATTCTTCACCATTGAGAGATGCAGCAAAAACCAACATATAGCAGGATCTCTCAAAAAGTTATGGATGGATTTGGACGAAACTTGTTGGACAGGTTGTATGTGTGACGAGGAAGAATCAATTCAATTCTGGTGATGATCCAGATTCGGATCCAGCTAGTAGAATTTTTTAAAGTGATTCTTCACCATTGAGTGATATGGCCAACCAGGCAGAGGTATGCTCTCGACTGAGTGCCGTTCTAGTTTATTTTTGTTGTTGTTTTGTGTGCCTTTTTTATTTGTCCTCAAAGTTGTATGATTATGACAAACTTACTCTTTGAAAGGAACCACCATGATGATGATGACAGTTGACCTCTACCTCCACCAATTCCAGCATTGGCACAGGAGCAGGAGGTGATTGGTGTTAAAATGAAACGAGATCGAGTGGATACTATTGCACCTGAACAAAGAGAAAATAAGAAAATGCGCAGCGAAGATACTGCCAAAGACACTGCCAAAGATACTGCCAAAGATACTGCCAAAGATGCTGCCGATGGATATTCCACTCGCAAAAGAATGGTAGAGTTATTATACTGTTCTTCCTTTTGTCACACTGCCCCTGAGGCATATGCATAGGTTGGGTGAATTGGGTTAGCCAAAATTGATAGAGATATGTAAACATTGTGTTTGATTGTTGTGTGGATGAAATGAAACACGTGTATGTTCCTTACAGCACGGTGATGAACACAGCACGGTGGTTGCCAAACACTATAACATGCAAAAGGAGATTGGTTTGGAGGCACGCAGCCACAGCCGTATTTTCTATCTTCGGAACTTCAACAACTGGATAAAAAGTGTTCTCATCAGTAAGTGAGAGTGTGACTAGAATGAGTGAAAGGTTGATGATGGTGAAAATGATGATTGGAAAGCTCTTGGTGAACGTCATCTCGGGATACGCTCCGCAGGTCGGTCAGAGCGATGAAGAAAAGGACAAGTTCTGGTGTGCAATAGAGAAGCTGATGGAAAACGTGAAAGATGAGGAAGTTGTTGTGGTAGGAGGAGACCTAAAGGGACATGTGGGAAGGAGTATAGATGGATTTGAGGGAGTTCATGGGGGTTACGGATGTGGTGTGAGGAATGGAGAAGGTGAAAGGATTTTGGAGTTTGCTGATGGAGCTGATTTGTTGATTTGTAATACTCAGTTCCAGAAAGAGGATAATAAGCTTGCAACATACACGTCAGGTGGGTCGACGACAACTGTTGACTACCTGCTGGTGCGTCGGCGAGATAGGGGGCACCTCCGGGACACAAAGGTGATCCCGGGGGAGGAGGCTGTTTCACAGCACCACTTGT
Source organism: Myxine glutinosa (assembly GCF_964187855.1). Taxonomy (NCBI): domain Eukaryota; kingdom Metazoa; phylum Chordata; class Myxini; order Myxiniformes; family Myxinidae; genus Myxine; species Myxine glutinosa. Next base: position 146,297,153 of record NC_136269.1, on the reverse strand, counting down.
TGTCTGCAACATAAGGGTGAAAGGTGCGAGAGCTCGGAGGGTAAAGTACCAACCGAGAATGAAGGTGTGGAGGTTGAAAGAGGTGACAGTAAGGGAGGCATCAAAAGAGAGGCCGAGTATGGTAGAGGATGATGTGGTTGAGCTTGGGAGTGGTTGGAAGTCGATGAAAGATAGTCTGTTGGGAGCCGTTGGTGAGGTATGTGGATGGACAAAAGGACCACCGAGGTACTCGGAACATGGTGGTGGGATGATGAAGTTGGAAAGAGGATTGACAAGAAGAGGAAGAAGTTCAAGGAGTGGCAGAAGGCAAAGGGTACGGGGGCAGAAAAGGCAGAGCATGAAAGTTATAAGGCAGCCAAGAAGGCTGTAAAGAAAGAGGGAGCAAAGGCGCAGGAGGCATGTCGGAAAATGTTCGGAGAACGCTTGGATTTGGAAGAGGGTCAGAGAGCGGTATTCAGGATTGCAAAGCTGATAGCGAAAGAGAGGTGCGATGCGATGGGGGTGAGTTGCTTAAACGATGAAGTGGGACAAATCATTGTGGACCCAAATGGAATTAAAGGAAGATGGAAGAGATATATGGAAATGCTGTTGAATGCAGAGAATGAATGGGATGGAAACATAGAGAGTAACCCAGTTTTAGGACCGGCACAGAAGATAACTGAGAAGGAAGTTGAGGAAGCACTCATGTTCTCGCGAGATCACGGCGAGGTCACGTCTTTTCGAAGCTGTTCCATGCGCTCACGCTTTCGAAGCTAAGTGATCTTTCACATTTGTGTTTTTGTCGTATCTTTATCTTTCTTTCGGTGCATGTACCTATTGGGGTGACTTTAATAGGTTTCTCGGTGTTGGTTTTTCATACCTGTGTACAGAATCGTCGGTTTTTTCGTATCATGTATTCTGAGGCCTAGTGTAGTACTAGTAGGCTACCGTGTCCTCAGACCTTGGCTTGAGGCTTTTGTTTTTTCTCTCAGCGGTTCTTCGATCGCGCTGCAACTACTTTCGGTCTCTGTTTTTCACGGTCTTTTCACCCATACTCCCTTGTTTTAAAATCTCAAAAAAAAACAAAAAATATTTTTTCCTTCCCTGTTCTTATCCGCTTGTGCGTTCTTATTTGTTCTTTCGTTCTTCGTTCTTTTGCTCTATCGTTCTTCGTTATTTGTTCTTTCGTTCTTCGACCACGTTGTTCGAGATCACGTGATCAAGTTGTTAATACATGTTTCATGTGTCCCCTGAAGAACTTTATTATTATGTCAAATTCTATAACACTTTTTTCTACTTCTTCTATAAAAGGATGCTTTCGACTTGCTCACCTATTATATTCATTCCAAAAAAAAATTCCATGTCTTACAGTGCATCTTTCATTCATTCCCTAAACTCTCCAGAACTCCACCCATCCTTCAGCGTCCTCAAACGTATTTTTGACTCGAATGTCTCAAGAAACTCATTTTGCAATAAATGTTCGTTTCCCATAAATCGTACACTTTTCAAAATCCAATCACACCCCTCCCCTCCAAATTTTCCCCATCACCCATCTCTGTCAAATCTTCCCCCTTGCCCCTCCCCCCCAAATCTTCCCAAACACCCATCCCTTTCAAATCTCCCCCCCTGCCCCTTCCCTCCTAAGCTCCCCCCACACCCCTCCCCTCCGAGACTCTCCCTCACTCCTCCCCTCCTAGACTCCCCTCTCACCCCTCCTCCTCAAAGCGTCCTCCCCGCTTCTTCCCCCTTCCAACTTTCACCTTAATCTTCCTCAACCTTCTGCCTCACTCTTCCCCCTCCTCAAATAACACCTCACTGCGCCTCACCCAAACACCATCAAACCTTTTGTCCGCCCCATTCTTCCCTTTCTCCAAGCTATTCTGTAATCTCTGACACACATGCAACAGCTCTCCCTACCTCTTCCTCCTCTTCCACATCCTGCCCTACCGCTCCCCCCCCCCCCCCCCCCCCTGTTCTGTATCCGATGCTCCCCCTTCCTCTTCCTTAACAGTATGGACCTCAAACATCCAGGGCCTTCGCTCAAACTTAACTGATCTCTCCATACAGGTTGCTTCTGACAAACCAGACGTGATCTGCTTAACAGAAACCTTCCTCCTTCATGATGTCTCTGATTCCTTGGTATCTCTCCCAGGTTACTCCCTCCTCCGGTATGATAGACCTGAGCCTCGTCCTGGAGGTGGGGTTGCTATCTTTATAAAAAAAACTCTCTTCCTCACTCGCCCTGCACTGCCCTCTCTCCACCTCACCCCCAGGAATACCTTTGGCTACGGCTTCCCCTTCGCTCCCACCTTTTGTTCATATGCGTGTTGTGCCGTCCACCAAACAGTGATGACTCCATCTACATCTCGCTGTCTGATACTATGGACCAACTTCTATCTACCCATCCCAACTCTCTCTTCCTCATATGTGGTGATTTCAACTGTCACCATGCCAGTTGGCTGGGGGTGGGTACCCCTCTCACCAGCCATGGGTCTTCAGCAAAGGACTTCTGTGACTCACTGGGACTGACACAATCTGTCAATTTCCCAACCCGGATCTCAGTCAACGGAGAATCTTCTCTTCTGGACTTGGTTATGACTAACTTCCCTGAAAATGTCTGCTGCTCTTCTTCTGCTCCAATCGGCTCTTCTGATCATGTGCTTGTTAAAGTGGACATCTCTCTGACCATTTTCAGAGAGCCTCCTCAGCGTCGACGAGTCTGGCATTTCACTCAGGCCAACTGGCACGGTCTTCAAGCAGCCATCAATCATCTGGACTGGTCTCCCATCTCTACTGCCTCTGACATCAACTCATCCTGGGAATTCTTCCAAAGTAAATTGCTCTCTCTCATGCACAGATTTATCCCTTCTCGTCTTCAGTTGTCATACCCTTCCTCCCGTCCATGGTACACGGAATCTTGTGGTGAGGCTATTGCCCAGAAACAACTTGCTTTCGTCTCCTGGAAAGCAAATCCAACGGAAGGAAATCTCATTTCCTTTCACAAAGCCCGAAACAAGTGTGTGTCCACCCTCAGGAGAGCCAGGAAACAATATCTCTCCGTCCTCAGGACCGAACTCTCTTATCTGTCTCCCTCTTCCAAATCCTGGTGGCGTCTGGTAAAATCTGTTTCTGGTGTTTGTTCCCCCTTCATCCCCTCCCTCACCTTAAGTGGCCACATGGCTGACTCCGCACATGAAAAAGCTGAATGCCTCAACTCTGTGTTTGCCTCTAAATCTTGTGTCCCAAACCCATCCCTCTCTGTACCCACCGTACCCAGTCGTACCCAGCTGCTCCTGCACTCTGTGTCCTTTCCTCCTGACAAGGTGGAAAAGTTTCTGTCAACCCTCGACTCTGATTCTGCAACTGGACCTGACGGCATCAGCCCACAGGTCCTAAAATCATGTTCTTCCGCTCTTTCACTCCCTCTCTCTGTTCTCTTCACCCTCTCTTTTGCTCAAGGTCATCTTCCATCTGCTTGGAAATCTGCCAACATCACCGCTTTGCACAAAAAAGGTGCAAAAACAGATCCCAGCAACTACAGACCAATCAGCCTTCTCCCAATTATCAGCAAAGTCATGGAATCCATCAGTGCTTCAGATATGAAATCTTTCCTCTTCTCCAATGGCTTGATCTCTGATCATCAATTTGGTTTCAGACCTGGACACTCCACTCTGGACATGCTGCTTCTGCTTTCTCAACAATGGATGGAGGTCCTCAATGCCAAACAGGAAATTAGAGCAGTCTCCCTTGACATATCACGTGCCTTCGATACGGTCTGGCACCCCGCTCTGCTCACCAAACTCTCCTCTTTTGGTATCCATGGAAATCTCCACGCATGGCTGGCGGACTTCCTCTCCAGTCGTAGTCAACGTGTGGTCCTGAATGGGTTTCTCTCATCTCCTCTTCCTGTTTAGGCTGGAGTTCCCCAAGGCAGTGTTCTGGGCCCTGTGCTTTTTCTGGTCTTCATCAATGATCTCTCTGACTCTCTTGAAAATCCTCTCTATCTCTTTGCTGACGACTCTACTCTCTGTCGCTCCATTTTTCATTCCTCAGATCGGCAGTCTGCAGCCTCCTCACTCTCTGCAGACCTGGACAAAATCACAGACTGGGCAAACAAATGGAACATGTCTTTCAATCCTGACAAATCTCAAACTCTTACGATGTCTCTCCGAAAAGACCGACTGGACAACCCTCCCATCCACTTTCTGAATAATCCTCTCCAAGAAGTTCTGTCACTCAAGCTTTTAGGCCTCACTATCTGCCATAATCTTTCCTGGGAAAACCACATTTCAAATCTGGCCTCCAAAGCCAGTCGCCGACTGGGCATCCTCCGTCGTGCGAAGTCCTTCCTTGGCACACCTGAGCTCCTCACCACATACAAGGCTTTCATCCGCAGCTCAATGGAATACTGCTCTCCCCTCTGGGCTGGTGCGCCTGCCTCACACCTAGCTCGCCTTCGCGCTGTTGAAACCATAGCATTCAGAATCATTGGAATCTCCCACGATGAAGGTAACTCCAAGGGCCTCTCACTCACTCACCGCAGGCAGGTTGGTGGTCTTTCCGTCTTCTACCGACTCCTCTCTGGCCTTGCCCCCCCAGCTCTCTCTGGGCTCTGTCCCGCAAATATTCCTACAGGGCGCACAAGATCTGCCTGCAACCCTCTTTTCGTTAAACTGCCAAAATCAAGACTCTCTGCTCACCTTCACTCCTTCATTCCTCTTTTCTCCCGCCTCTGGAACAAACTCCCTCACTCTCTTCAATCCCACTCCACCCTCCAAGTCTTTAAAACAGCTGTTCACCACCATCTCTTATCTTCCCCCATCCAAAACCTTGATCTTTTCTACCCCCGCTAATTTCACCCCAATTCCACTTTTTGAAATACCAACTTCTGTCCTGGAAGTCCTTGGTGTCCTTGTGCTTTATACTTCTCCCTCCCCCCCCCCCCCCCTTCCCATGCCTCCTCCCCCCGGGCCCTCTCCCTTCCACACATCTCCCTGCTCTCGGATGTTGTGTTTGTGTGCTTCCCCTTTTCTCCCCATCTTGTCTTCCGCTCCCTCTTTTTGTGTATTTTGTTTGTCTGGTCGATTTGTTTGTGAAGTAAATGTTAGCTCTTTCACGAGCCTCGATTCAGTATACAAAAAAAAACAAACAAACAAAAAACAAAGCGATAAAAGCAATGAAGAGTAGAAAAGCGGGAGGGCCGACAGGCGTTGTGGGAGATATGTTGAAGGCAGCGCGAAGTTTGAGTGTGAATAGAATGACAGAGATCTGCAATCTGGTGGTGAAATAAGGCCGCATTCCTGTTGATTGGGAACTGAGTATCCTCGTCCCTCTATACAAGGGGAAAGGTGACCCTCTGGACTGTGGCTGTATCGAGCGATAAAGTTATTGGAGCATGGAATGAAGGTATTGGAAAGGGTGTTGGAGAGGAGGATAAGGAAGAAAGTGAAGATCGACGAAATGCAGTTTGGATTTCTGCCAGGAAGAGGAACGACAGATGCGCTTTTTGTTGTGAGGCAGTTGCAGGAGAAGTACATGGAGAAGAGGAAGAAGTTGTTTCTTGGGTTTGTTGATCTGGAGAAAGCATTCGATAGGTTTCCACGCGAAGTCGTGACATGGGCGTTGAGGAAGTTAGGAGTGGAGGAATGGTTGATCAGAGTAGTGATGGCAATGTACGAGAGCGTGTGCACAGCTGTAAGGACGAAGGACGGGAACAGTGGTGAGTTTGAGGTGAAGGTGGGATTGCATCAGGGGGTCAGTACTGAGTCAACTACTATTTGTAGCTGTGATGGGGGTGCTGAGTCGGAACGTAAAGGAGGGTTTACTGTGGGAGTTGTATGCAGATGATCTGGTGTTGATTGCGGAAAGTATGGATGGACTGAAGGAGAAGATGAACAAGTGGAAGGAATGTATGGAGACAAAAGGTCTGAAGGTGAATATCGGAAAAACGAAGGTGATGGCAAGTGGTAAAGCATGTAGTGAGGTGGAAAGAACTGGGAAATGGCCGTGTGCTGTGTGCAGGAAGGGTGTCGGAGTGAACTCCATTCAATGTGCAATGTGCGCAGAGTGGGTTCATCAAAAATGTAGTGGTCTGAGAGGGTCATTAACCAGTGTGGCAGCTACATTCAAGTGTAAGGTGTGCACAGAGGGAACTGCAGATGGAGGAAATGTTGAGTTGGATCTTGGAGACGGCGTGAAGCTGGAAGGTGTGAAAACATTTTGCTACCTAGGAGACATGTTGAATGGAGAAGGTGGATCAGACTCGGCAACAGTTGCTGGAGTGAGATGTGCATGGAAGAAGTTTCGGGAATTGAGTGGCGTGCTGACGAGGAGGGGAGTGTCGTTGAAGCCGAAGGGAAAGGTGTCTGCTGCATGTGTGAGAAGTGTTATGATTTATGGAAGAGAGACATGGGTAATGAACGTAGTGCAGCAACGAAGGCTGGAAAGGGTGGAAATGCGAATGGTTCGGTGGAGGTGTGGAGTATCGTTAAGAGGGAGGAAGACAAATGATGAATTGTGAAAGATGATGGGAATAGAGCCTGTCATGGATGCTGTGAAGAGAAACAGGTTGAGATGGTTTGGTCATGTGTTGAGGAAGGATGGAAGTCACTGGTTGAGAAGAATGATGGAAATTAATGTAGAAGGAAGTTGAGGACGGGGAAGACCGAGAAAGCCTTGGCTGAAGGTGGTGGAAGAAGAAATGTGGGCAAGGGGGTTAACAAGGGGAGATGCAGAAAATAGGGCAAAATGGAGAAGATTGTCATGGGTCCCGCAAGGCTAACCCCCGGTCTAGCAGGGAAAATGGCCTTAAAATGCCTGTTGTTGTTGTAGCATCAGTAAGGTTATTTTCTGGTATGCCTCACCTCCATAGCTTGAGTTTTGATTCTGGGTTTTAGTTCAGACCAATGTTGTTTGTCTTTCTCAGATGAGTTCCTAGACCAAGTGCGAAGGGGGAGGGATCCAAACCAACCTGTTCGTGTGTTGGATCTGGGTTGTGGCAAAGGAGGAGACCTGTTGAAATGGAGAAAGGGTGGCATAGCTCATCTGGTATGTGCAGGTAGGTTTGACCCCCTTTTGTACTTGTGCATGCACGTATTGAAGTTGTTATCTCGTGAATGCATTTTTGACTGGGAATCAATGGTGAATCTATTATTTTGGTTGCATCACTATTGAGGCTTGGCTATGCTAAGCTGATGCAAGCATGCCTGCAGCATACTGTTATGTCTGCGGGTAGGGCATATCTAGATCCAGGTAGATCTGAATAGGTATTGTGCTTCGGCTGTTGTGATAGGGAATCTTGATGTAATCAGTTCTGTAGCCCGGATGTCGGATAAGTTGGATATGTGTTCCCGCCACCATGAGGGGGCGGGGCATGTTAAGTAGTTCTCAGGATTATGCTAATTCCCCGGTGTGTTGTTCCCTCTGTGATCATCCCTGTGTCTCTGATGGCAACACACATAGACATGTAGATTAGGAATCCATTCCCATTAGCACACACATTAATTAATCCCCCTCCGCCACAATAACCATAAAACCCACCGGAAGCCAGTTCGGGGCACCGCCGATGCAGCTGCAGCTAGTTACATCACCACAAAGTAACACTCATTGTTCAGGCAGGCTGAGGCCAAGCCCACCTTGCGAAGGATTGGTCGAGGGGTGGGGCCGGTGACGTCAGAGGAGAAGCCACACCACGAACCGTGAGCCAACATCTTGCCCTTCTCGTGCTGGATCCCGTAGCGAGCGTTCGCATTTTGAATTTGTCAGCGTCGACGTCCCCATTTGTTCTCTTGTTCTGAACGCGATAGCAAATGGTCGGAGACTGACATTTGCTCCCTCTCTTCTGGTTCTGGTTCCGGTTTCTCTCGTGGTTGGACTGCCTCTTGCTCTGGAGCCTGCCTGCGAGTGAGTGTGGACGAAAGGCGTTCTGGTCCTCGGCATAGGTGGTTACGTGCTGGCCTCGTCTCCTCATTCCCCTGTTCGTTTGGCATCAGGGATTGAAGCAGCTGACAGGCAGGAACCACGCGTGGACGAGCGCTGCTTGCCGCTGAAGCGTGATGAGGCCGGGGTGGGAGAGACGCCAGTGAGGCCGAGCGGCGCGTGGAACCAAGTGGGCTGTGGCCTTCACCCCGTGCGGGAACGGGGGGCCTGGATAATTGCAGACGACGCACCGAAGCGATCAGAGCTAAGTGCATGATAAAACACACAACGTTTATTTTTCATATATCCTCCCCATCTGTACATGTGTGTGTCTGTAATAGGAGCGCTCCAGTTAGAGGGATTATACCGGCGCGTTTTATTTTGTATTATCGGCTTCCGTGTAATAAATAGTTTATTTTTGTACATTGAATTCGGTTTTCGCTTGATTTAATCTTCACAGGTTTGAGGGCTGCCGTCGGAACTGTGAGGTCAGGAACTTCAGCGTCCTTCTCACCCTCCTCCCTCCCCGTGTGTATAAACTCTGTCATATTTGAACTGAACGCCTTCGGAGTTAAAGCTTGCTCGGTTAATCTGTTTGCTTGGTCGGTTTTTAAATCGCGAGGAACACGACAATACATTGGCCTGTCATTTAAATTTAAAAAAATACTGTGCTATAGAATCTTCTACATCCACCAGTGAATGCTAGCAGACAGAGTATGATGATCAGGAGTGATCATTATATGTACGCGTACCCTTTACCTATCTGTCAAGTCTCTTCAAATGAGCTTTTCTCTTCAAAAGTCCTCCAAATACCAACAAATATTAGACAAATTTTAACTCACCCCTGATAACTCCAATTGTTCCATTCCAGCTCGCACCCACATTGTACTGCGAGTGATCCGGCACTTCATCTTGAGGAGCACCAGCTCAAGATATTGTTAGACTACCAAACGCTCGCTCGGCAGATACAGTCCGTAAGAGCGGATATGTGGGTTTGATTGGTATAGTCTGGGATCCAGACCCAAAAGTTTGGGATGGACCAGACACTTCTTCCTATACTTTGCAGGCGCAGTTTTATTTTAGTTTAATGTCTGTAGGTTCAGAATCAACAGGCCACCTGTCTTGGTAAATCACCAGAAAAGGGGTTTGAAGGTAGGTACCCCATCGTAAAATAGGTCTGATTTTCGGCATCACCTGTTTACCAAATAATCTATATACTTACTTTTTCCACATGCGAAATTTGCATTTATGTTTATTTAAATTATACAATGGACTACAAAATGTAAATGTTCATGATATTTGTTATATTATATCACCTTTATCTATCAATATTGTTGAAATGAAGATCAAATAGCTGTATGTTGAAATATGTTGAAAAAGTCAAAACTTTACATGGGGTGTACTTACTTTTTCACGTGACTGTATAAGAAATATTGTATCCTTTCAGTTGGTGATCTAATATTTGACCTCTAATGACCTTGAGAGGTGAAAATGAGGTAATTCTAGTCCTAAAATCATCAATATCGTTAATGAAACTAAAATGATCTAGTCAAACAGTACACTTTCATTCTAATATATGCCGAATGAATCACTGGTATGAATGAATGCCGAATGGTTGTCCATTTCATATATTTTCAGATAACCTCTTGATGAGGTTACATGTTGGATGATGTATGCAGGAGGAAACTGTTTTCTTACCAAAATCACCAAAACTGTTTATGAAACCCAAATTATCAGTTCAGTTCATTTTATTGTTCCATATTTCACCTTGTGAACTTTCATTTCGTGAACAGTTGATGTCATTATCATACATTGATACGCAAGTAACTAGAACGGCACTCAGTGGAGCGCATACCTCCACCAGGCGTTTACGTTTTGTATCCCACTGATGGGCCGGATCTGGATTCGGACCAGAACCAAAATCTAATCGGCTTGTTCTTGTCACCGACCCAACTCATCCACCGAGTTTTGTTTTAAGTCGTCCACAACTTTTTGAAATATCGTGCTATGTACTGTTTTGGCCCGGTCACTCAATGGAGAAGAAGCATTTTAAAATTCTCAGATCCAGATCCAGGTTTTCACCAAAATCTAATCTTTCGTCCTTGTCACGTACCCTACCTCCCCACCAAAGTTCATCCAAATCCGTCCATAACGTTTTGAACTATCCTGTTCACAGACAAACAGACAGGGGTGAAAACATAACCTCCATACACCTTCGGTGATGGAGGTGACAAGTGTAACAATATTACAAAGTAAGAATACGTGTTTTAAACGATCCAAGACTGGTTCACCATCAGGGTGAAATATGAAGGAACCTAATGCAAAGCAAACCTTGTAGCATCCATTGCTCATTGCCCAACAGTACATTTTACAACGTCAAACTAGTTCATCAGTGCAACCGGTATTTTGTATCAACAGGTTTACTCCTATTCATCATCGCCATCAATGATACGAGCACACTTGTTTGGATTCGTTGAACATTTACTTTCAGCAGCACAAGAGCAATTCCGTTTGCACTTGCTATTGTCACTTTGGTAATAGTGCTTTTGCTTGGCTATTGAAGGCCTTGGTGGTTTATCCATCATGATGGGAACCAGTTGTCTGTCTACAAGCTTTCTACCAAACAATGTGGCATCGTGCAAGGTGAGGTCACACTGATGGGCTCTCTTGCATACGGCAATCTGATTGATAAAGACTACGAAGCATATGGCATTTGAAGGCACTCAGTTGGAGATAGTTTCTTTATACTTCCCTGGGTATGTCAGAAGGTGTGGGCATGTAACTGGTGTGGATCGCTGTTGAAATCTCGACATGCTTCGATCACTGTTCCTGTTACGGTAAGTGAGCTTGTGCCAAAGTAGGTAGCGGAATAGTGGCGGAACGGTGTAGTTGACGGAACGGTGTAGTTGACGGGACGGTGAAGTTGGCGGGACGGTGAAGTTGGCGGGACGGTGAAGTTGGCGGGACGGTGAAGTTGGCGGGACGGTGAAGTTGGCGGGACGGTGAAGTTGGCGGGACGGTGAAGTTGGCGGGACGGTGAAGTTGGCGGGACGGTGAAGTTGGCGGGACGGTGAAGTTGGCGGGACGGTGAAGTTGGCGGGACGGTGAAGTTGGCGGGACGGTGAAGTTGGCGGGACGGTGAAGTTGGCGGGACGGTGAAGTTGGCGGGACGGTGAAGTTGGCGGGACGGTGAAGTTGGCGGGACGGTGAAGTTGGCGGGACGGTGAAGTTGGCGGTGATTATCTTTCATAATCTTTGATACAAGATAACCTATTGACATATCTCGTGAACAATTTATGGAAGATTGGCCTTTTTGTGGTTCTATCATGATCTTTGAACCACCGTCTGTGTACAAATCGTCAATTCTTTTTTTGAGAATGGACGTCCTGTATAAAGTGGCATTTCACTATTCCACATTTCACTATACCACATTCGGACAACCAGCTCCTGTATTTGTCACAAAGTGAACTCAGAAAGGTGATGCTGTTTGGATCTTCAGATAATTTACCTTCTATGTAAGAAGTGATCCGCTGCAGAGCATCATCATGTGCTGGATCACAGGTGTGTTTCATCTGTAGGTTGGACTTTGTCAAATATGCACACAGACACAACTTGTGGTGCCTGGTCATTAGCAATCATATCAACACAATTGTCACCATATCCCTGGATCCGATACGATGTAACATATCATCACCGAGTGCCTTGGGTTTTTTTTTTGTTTTGTACACCGCACCTTTCCTATGCCACCTCCAGGCGCTGCATAACGTCACTGCTGGGCACCGAAGGGGGCTCGGCAGTGACGCACGCTCAAAGGGAGTACTTGGTTTTCACTCTGGTTGTTTTCTTTCTTGTTTTCTTGTTTGTCCGGGCGATATCTCAGCCATCCTTTGAGCGAGGATGCTGAAATTTCGGCACAATAGTGAGCAAGTACTTTGTCAAAAACGTTATTTTTTGTTTTTTGATTAATCAATTAATTGATGAGTTATTTAATTATTAGCGATTAATTAAGTACTTATACAATTACTTTCTCTTCTGACCATTATCTCAGGCACCTTTTGAGTTCGGAAGCTGATATTTGGACATGCCAATGACCAAGTGATTTCACTGCAAAGTCTATTTTTGATTTTATTGATTAATCAATATCGATTAATTATTTAATTATTTGATTAATGACTAATTTTTTTTGTTAGATTCGGATGAAATTGTGGTGTTTGTGTTCTTTCAGCGAATTGATTAATTATTTCATTTTTTTATTATTATTATTTATTTATTTTCATTATTAATTATTTATTTCCTTTCTCAGCTGGGCAATATCTCGGGCACCTTTTGAGCTGGGAAGCTGATATTTGGACAACAATGACCAAGTGATTTGGCTGTAAAAGGTATTTTTTATTTATTCATTAATTAAGTAATCGATTAATTATTTAATTATTCGATGAATGACTTGTTTAATTTTTTTTTTTCAGTTACAGATTCAGATGAATTGGTAGTGGTTTATTGTCCCCCGTCGCACCGCGGAGCGAAAGGGGACTATGGTTTTCCTGTGCATGCGTGCGTGCTTGCGTGCGTAAGCGAAGGACCGAATTCTAATTTGGTGTGTGGGTGCAACTAGGCATATGGAAGAACGCTATTGAAAATTAGGTCGCCACGTCAAAATCCAAGATGGCCACCACCATATATATGTCTGAAACTTGTGAGCGAAATATCTTGAAAAATAAACGAACTACTAACTTCTAATCTGGTGTGTGGGTGTATCTACGCTTAAGGAAGAACGATATTGGAAATTGGGTCGCCACGTCAAAATCCAAGATGGCCACCTTGCGTCTTCCACTTTGTCAACTCGCATCACTTCACCGACGGGGGACCTAGGCGTAACGCTTGTGTATTCTATGAGCCAATTGATGAACTATTTAATTTTTTTATGATTATTATTTATTTATTTTTATTATTAGTCATTTATTTATTTTCTTTCTCATCTGGGCAATATCTCAGACACCTTTTGAGCTGGGAAGCTAATATTTGGACATGACGATGACCAGGTGATGTGGCTATAAAGGATATTTTTGATTTATTGATTAATCATTTAATCGATTAATTATTTATTGATTAATCAATTAATTATTTAACTTTTATTAATGAATTATTTAATTAAATTTCTAAAAGATACATCTTCGGATGAAGCACTAGTGGTTTGGTTATGCCATTAGCCAATTGATTAAGAAAATATTTTATGATAATCTTTTATTGATTTTAATTATGCAATTGATCAATCAATTATTGTACACCTGTCCCTCCCAATACATTCTCTATGAGCTGCACTGCAGTATTGCCTGGCGCCAGAGGCGCCCCGGCAATGCCGCGCTGTAGGATACTTCATCATTTGGCATGGGGGCGGTGTACTTTGAATGTATCTGTAATTGTTTTTTTTTTTTGGTTTTTTTTTGTATACAAGATCGAGGCTCGTGTTAGAGCTAACACCAATCACAAAAAAAGCAAAACGAACAGACACATAAAACATAATAAAGAGAGCAGGAGACAAGATGGGGAGAGAGAGGGAAGCACACAAGCACAACAATGGTGGAGAACAGGGACATTGGGAGATCTGTGGGAGGGAAAGGGTGGGGGTGGGAGATGTATAAAACAAAGGGACACTGCTAAGACTTCCAGGAAAGAAGTCGGTATTTCAAAAAGGTGGATTTGGGGTGAATTAACGGGGGTAGAAGAGATCAAGGTTTTGGATGGGGGAAGATAAGAGATGGTGGTGAACATCTGTTTTAAAGACCTGGAGGGAGGAGTGGTATTGAAGAGAGTGAGGGACTTTGTTCCAGAGGTGGGAGTAAAGAGGAATGAAAGAGTGAAGGTGAGCAGAGAGTCTTGATTTTGGCAATTTCACCAGAAGAGGGTTACTGGCAGATCTTGTGCGAGCTGTAGGAACATTTGTGGGACAGAGCACTGATAGAGCTGGGGGTGCTAGGCCGGATAGGAGTAGGTAGAAGACAGAAAGACCACTACCTGCCTGCGGTGAGTGAGTGAAAGGCCCTTGGAGTTAGCTTCATCGCGGGAGATTCCAATGATTCTGAAAGCTTTGGTTTCAACAGCGTGAAGACAAGCTCGGTGTGAGGCAGGAGCACCAGCCCAGAGGGGAGAACAGTATTCCCTTGAGCTGCAGGTGAAAGCCTTGTATGTGGTGAGGAGCTCAGGTGTGCCAAGGAAGGACTTCGCACGACGGAGGATGCCCAGTCGGCGACTGGCTTTGGAGGCCAGCTTGGAAATGTGGTTTTCCCAGGAAAGATCATGGCAGATAGTGAGACCCAAAAGATTGAGTGACAGAACTTCTTGGAGAGGATTGCTCAGAAAGTAGATGGGAGGGTTGTCCACTCGGTCTTTTCGGAGAGACATTGTAAGAGTGTGAGATTTGTCAGGATTGAAAGACGTGTTCCACTTGTTTGACCAGTCTGTGATTTTGTCTAGGTCTGCAGAGAGTGAGGAGGCTGCAGACTGCCAATCTGAGATATCAGGAATGGAGCGGTAGAGTGTGGTCATCAGCAAAGAGATAGAGGATTTTCAAGAGAGTCAGAGAGATCATTGATGAAGACCAGAAAAAGCACAGGGCCCAGAACACTGCCTTGAGGAACTCCAGCCTGAACAGGAAGGGGCGATGAGAGAAACCCATTCAGGGCCACACGTTGACTACGACCAGAGAGGAAATCCGCAAGCCATGCGTGGAGATTTCCATGGATCCCATAGGAGGAGAGTTTGGTGAGCAGAGTGGGTGCCAGACCGTATTGAAGGCACATGATATGTCAAGGGAGACGGCTCTAATTTCCTGTTTGGCATTGAGGACTTCCATCCATTGTTGAGAGCAGAAGCAGCATGTCCAGAGTAGAGTGACCTGGTCTGAAACCAAATTGATGATCAGAGATCAAGCCATTGGAGAAGAGGAAAGATTCGATATCCGAAGCAATGATGGATTCCATGACTTTGCTGATAATTGGGAGAAGGCTGATTGGTTTGTAGTTGCAAGGATCTGTTTTTGCACCTTTTTTGTGGAAAGCGGTAATGTTAGCTGATTTCCAAGCTGATGGCAGATGACCTTGCGCAAAAGAGAGGGTGAAGAGAACAGAGAGAGGGTGAGATAGAGCGGCAGAGCAGGATTTTAGGACCTGTAGGCTGATGCCGTCTGGTCCAGTTGCAGAATCAGAGTTGAGGTTTGACAAATACTTCGCCACCTTGTCAGGAGAGAAGGACACAGAGTCCAGGAGCAGCTGGGTATGACTGGGTATGGTGGGTACAGAGAGGGATGGGTTTGGGACACCAGATTTTGAGGCAAACACAGAGTTGAGGCATTCAGCTTTTTCACGTGCGGAGTTAGCTGTGTAGCCATTTGAGGTAAGGGAGGGGATGGAAGGGGAACAAACACCAGAAACAGATTTTACCAGACGCCACCAATATTTGGAGGAGGGAGACAGGTTTGAGACTTCAGTCTTGAGAGTGGAAAGATATTGTTTCCTGGCTCTCATGGGGGTAGACACCCACTTGTTCTGAGCTTTGTGAAAGGAACTGAGATTTCCTTCAGTTGGATTAGCCTTCCATGAGCTGAAGGCATGTTGCTTCATGGCAACTGCCTCACCACAAGATTCAGTGTACAATGGACGGGAGGAAGGGTATGACAACTGAAGACGAGATGGGATAAATCTGAGCATGAGAGAGAGCAGTTTACTTTGGAAGAATTCCCCGGAAGAATTGATGTCAGAGGCAGTGGAAATGGGAGACCAGTCCAGATGATTGATAGCTGCTTGAGGACCATGCCAGTCAGCCTGAGTGAAATGCCAGACTCATCGTCGCTGAGGAGGCTCTCTGAGAATGGCCAGAGATATCCACTTTAACAAGAAAATGATCAGAAGAGCCGATTGGAGCAGAAGAAGAGCAGCAGACATTTGCGGGAAGTTAGTCAATACCAAGCCTAGAAGAGAAGATACTCCATTGACTGAGATCCGGGTTGGGAAATTGACATTGTGTCAGTCCCAATGAGTCACAGAAGTCCTTTGCTGAGGTGCCATGACTGGTGAGAGAGGAACCCACACCCAGCCAGCTGGCATGATTGCAGTTGCAGTCGCCGCATATGAGGGAGAGAGAGTTGGAATGAGTGGATAGAAGTTGGTCCATGTTGTCAGACAGGGAGATGTAAATGGAGTCATCACTGTTTGGAGGACGGTACAGAACACATATGAACAAAAGGTGGGAGCAGAGAGGAAGCCATAGCCAGAGGTACTCCCGGGGGTGGGGTGGAGAGAGGGCAGTGCAGGGAGAGTGAGGAAGAGAGTTTTTGATAAAGATAGCAACCCCACCACCAGGACGAGGCTCAGGTCTGTCATACCGGAAGAGGGAGTAACCAGGAAGAGATATTAAATAATCAGACTTGTTCCCATATTTCATTTTGTCGATCCATCGTGCTCACAAGCAGTAGTTTATGTTCACCCTTGCGATCTCGTTCCTTCGTACAAATGAAGCACTGATTTATTTGGTCTGTGGATTTAGTAGCAGGTGACCGATGCATGGATCTACAGGAGATGATTCTAGAATTTGTTTAGCTGCATTTTGTCACATGTATTGGCTACATTAGATCACCAAATGAAATAGGATATAATATTTCTTGTATATGTTTCAAAACACCTGATTATCTTCATGTATTATGTAGTTATAGACATTATTTGGTAAACAAGTGATGCCGAAAATCTCACCCATTTTACGAAGGGGTACCTACCTTCAAACCCCTGTTCTTGTGGTTTTGCAAGACAGGTGGCTGAGCAGGCCTGTTGATTCTGAATATATGGACATTAAACTAAGATATAATTGAGGCCTGCAAAGTATAGGAAGAGGTGTCCGGTCCATCCTAAAATAAAGCCTTTTTGGCCATGTGGATCCCGGACTAGTAGGTATAAGTTACTCACAAATAGAATGGTCACTTCTGAACATTACAATGTACATTCATAATTTATACCTACCTGTCAAGTTACTCACCTCAAATAAACTCGATTGGCATCAAGTGGCAGTCGGTGTTGGTATAGCAAGAGTGGTTCATTCAGGGAGTTATATGGGTTAGCGAGATGTGTGACTTGCAGCAGAGATGCAGGGCCTTCAGAAAGTATTCACACACCTTGACTTTTTCATATTTTGTTGAGTTACAGCTTGAATATAAAATGGATTAAACTGAGATTTTTTTTCTTCATTGATCTGCATATAATACCCCATCATGTCAAAGTAGAATTTTTTTTTTGTTTGAAATTTTAAAAGAATTATACAAAATAAAATACCGTACAGAAACGTGTAATTTACAAAGGTATTCAACCACCTGAGTCAATACTTGGTAGGAGCACCTTAATAAGCGATTACAGCTTCGACTTTTCGTGGGTATGTCTTTATCAGCTTTACATATCTGGATTTGGGGAGTTTCTCCCATTCATCCTTGCAGATTTGCTCAAGCTCTGTCAAGTTGGATGGGGTTGTGTCGGTTAACAGCAATGTTCAAGTCTTTCCACAGATTCTCAATGGGATTCAAGTCTGGACTTTGGCTGGGCCACTCAAGGACTTTCACGTTCTAGTTCTGGAGCCATTCCAGTGTTGCTTTGGCTGTATACTTGGGGTCATTGTGCTGTTGGAAAGTAAATCTTCGCCGCATTGTAAGGTCTTTTACACTCTGAAGCAGGTTTTCTTCAAGGATTTGCCTGTATTTTGCTCCATTTATTGTTCCCTCTATCCTTGTACGTCTCCCAGTCCCTGCCTCTGAAAAGCATCCCTACAGCATAATGCTGCTACCAACATGCTTCACGGTAGGGTTGGTGTTGGATGGCCAGATGGGTGATGAGCTGTGCTCTGTTTCCATCAGACCAGACTAGCGCTTTGCATTCAGGCCAAAGAGTTCAATTTTCGTCTCATCAGATCACTTAATCTTTTGCCTATTGCTCTCAGGGTCTTTCTCGTGCCTTTTTGAAAACTTCAGGTGTGCTGTCATGCACCTTTTTCTCAGGAGTGGCTTCGTCTGGAAACTCTCCCATAAAACCTAGATTTGTGAAGTGCTGCAGAGACTCTTGTACTTCCGGCAGGTTCTGCCATCTCACCCAAGGAACTGTTTCGTTCTTGGGTTCTTGTCGTCGGTCATTGAGTGGTCTTTGGGTTCTTCTTCACCTCCCTGACCAAGGCCCTTCTTGCCCTGTTGCTCAGTTTGGTCAGACAGCCAGCTCTAGGAAGAGTCTGGGTAGTTCCATATTCTTTCCATTTCCTAATGATGGAGCTCACTGTGCTCTTGGGAACTTTCAACACTCTAGAAATTGTTTTATACCCTTCCCCAGATCTACTCCTGCTCACAATTCTATCTGAGTTCTACGTACAATTCCTTGGACTTCATGGTAGAGTTTCTGCTCTGACATGCCTTGTCAACTGTGGGCCTTGTATAGAAAAGTGTGTTTATTTCTAAATCATGTCCAATCAATTGTATTAGCCACAGCTGGACTCCAATCAACTTGTAGAGACATCTCAACAATGATCAAAGGAAACTGGATGTACCTGAGCTCAATTTGGAGTATCAAAGCAAGGTGGTTGAATACTTGACATTTCAGCTTTTAATTTTTATTTATTTTGTTTAAAAATTTCGAAATATAATTCCACTTTGACATTATGGGGTATTATGTGTAGATCAGTGACAGAGTCTCAATTTAATCCATTTTAAATTCAGGCTGTACACAACAAAATTTTACTTTATTATAAAAAAACAACTTTATTATTAAAAAAAAATAAAGGACCTAGCAAGTTTGGACAGGATGCTTGATTAGGAAAGTGAAGAAATTGGGGAGGGATGGGAAATGGCAAAGAAAACTTCTTGTAATCTTCAGGTTTAAAGTGTAAAGCACGTTTCATACCAGGAGTGCCCTGTTGAGCGGATGTTCGATGTGAAATCGGTCGTTGTTCTCTTTGTAACAGCACGGAGTCCGATTTCTCCGGACATCCTGCCTGATTGAAGGCCCTTGTGGCTCTTGACAGATCACAGGGGGAGAAAACTCAGCTTGCAGTGTCTGTGGTGCCACTTGAGGAAGCTATCGGTGTAACAAGGCCTTTGCTGCCAACCCTGCCTGCACAATCTGCTGCACCTCTCTGGGATCTGCCTCAGCAGAAAAGGAAGCAGATTCCCCTGGAGGGTAGGTCGTAGAAATGATCAACATTAAGATATATGGGCCTGCACCCACCGTGCACCCAGCAGGTGGTTTGGCCTTTTATTTCCTCTCTACGATGACTGTGGAAGAGGCAGTCACTGTGTCCAAATGGATCCACCTGCTGTACACAGAGTGAGATTCAGTCTATTCAGAGGACCCTTCTGAATAAGATGAACGGTCACACTGGGTGACAGGGATAAAACGCAAGGAAGTCGGGAAGGTCATTCCCGACAAATTGTGATATTGCGTCGGCAGTGGAGGCACCACCCCCTATTGAAGGGGAAAAGGTGGGGACACCACCACGTGTAGGACTATCCCTAACGATACCATTTGGTTTATATTATACAGAAACTCGTAGTGTTTTGTGAACATCATCAATACACTCCAATGTGAGCTCCGTTTGTCATGTACAGGACATCAAGATGGTTCACGAGTTTTTGCCATGTTCGGCTCAGCATGTTTGCGTCCACCAGTGCACATGCAGCTGTGATCTGAGAACGAAGATCCTGCAGGTTTGCCACCTTGATGTTGACGACAACATCTTTGACAAACCCCCACACAAATCAAGGGGTTTATGTCTGGTGATCGTGGGGGCCAGGCGTTTGGTCTGTCTCGGCCAATCCAGCGAGCTGGAAAATTTTCATTCAGGACGGCTCGAATGACTAAGGCCCAATGAGGGGAGCGCAGTCCTGTTGGAAAATGATATTGGGTTGCAGGTCTTCGATCTATGGGAAGGCAAATCCTTCCAACATGTTCATGTAAATTGAAGAGTAGAAAAGCGGGAGGGCCGACGGTAGTTGTGGAAGATATGTTGAAGGCAGCAGGAAGTTGGGGTGTGAAGAGAATGACAGAGATCTGTAATCTGGTGGTGAAAGAAGGCCGCATTCCAGTGGATTGGGAACTGAGTACCCTCGTCCCTCTATACAAGGGGAAAGGTGACCCTCTGGAGTGTGGCTCGTACCGAGCGATAAAGTTATTGGAGCATGGAATGAAGGTATTGGAAAGGGTGTTGGAGAGGAGGATAAGGAAGAAAGTGAAGATCGACGAAATGCAGTTTGGATTTATATCAGGAAGAGGAACGACAGACGTGCTTTTCATTGTGAGGCAGTTGCAGGAGAAGTACATGGAGAAGAGGAAGAAGTTGTTTCTTGGGTTTGTTGATCTGGAGAAAGCATTCGATAGGGTTCCACGCAAAGTATTGACATGGGCATTGAGGAAGTTAGGAGTGGAGGAATGGTTGCTCAGAGTAGTGATGGCAATGTACAAAAGAGCACGCACAGCTGTAAGGACGAAGGACGGGAACAGTGGTGAGTTTGAGGTGAAGGTGGGAGTGCATCAGGGGTCGGTACTAAGGCCACTACTATTTGTAGCTGTGATGGAGGTGCTGGCTCAGAACGTAAAGGAGGGATTACCGTGGGAGTTGTTGATTGCGGAAAGTATGGATGGACTGAAGGAAAAGATGAACAAGTGGAAGGAATGTATGGAGACAAAAGGTCTGAAGGTGAATATCGGAAAGACGAAGGTGATGGCAAGTGGTAAAGCATGTGGTGAGGTGGAAAGAACTGGGAAGTGGCTCTGTGCTGTGTGCATTAAGGGTGTCGGAGTGAACTCCCTTCAATGTACAATGTGCGCTGAGTGGGTTCATCAAAAATGTAGTGGTCTGAGAGGGTCATTAACCAGTGTGGCAGCTACATTCAAATGTAAGGTATGCACAGAGGGAGCTGCAGATGGAGGAAATGTTGAGTTAGATCTTGGAGACGGCGTGAAGCTGGAAGGTGTGAAAACATTTTGCTACCTCGGAGACATGCTGAATGGAGAAGGTGGATCATTCTCGGCAACGGTTGCTAGAGTGAGATGTGCATGGAAGAAGTTTCGGTAACTGAGTGGCGTGCTGATGAGGGGAGTGTCGTTGAAGCTGAAGGGAAAGGTGTATGCTGCATGTGTGAGAAGTGTTATGATTTATGGGAGCGAGACATGGGTAAGGTTCGATGGATGTGCGGAGTATCGTTGAGAGAGGAAGACAAATGATGAATTGCGAAAGATGATGGGAATAGAGCCTGTGATTGATGCTGTGAAGAGGAACAGGTTGAGATGGTTTGGTCATGTGTTGAGGAAGGATGAAAGTGACTGGTTGAGAAGAGTGATGGAAATGAATGTAGAAGGAAGTGGAGGATGGGGAAGACCGAGAAAGACTTTGCTAAAGATGGTGGAAGAAGAAATGCGGGCAAGGGGGTTAACAAGGAGAGATGCAGAAAATAGGGCAAAATGGAGAAGATTGTCATGGGGACCGCAAGGCTAACCCCCGCTCTAGCAGGGAAAATGGCCTTAAAATGCATGTTGTTGTTGTTGTTGTTGTTTGTATGTTCACGTAAATTGTTGAGGTCACTGTACAATGCCTTGCGTTTGGGTCCGTCATTTGGTTTTTGAGTTCCTGCATAATCTGCACCTTGTGGGTGTAAAGTTTCAGTCTTTTATGCAAAATCCTGTGTAAAGTGGTGATTGGTAGTCCCAGTTCTCTGGATGCAAAATCCTGTGTACAGTGGTGGTTGGTAGTCCCAGTTCTCTGGATGCAAAACCTTGTGTGCTGTGGTGGTTGGTAGTTCCAGTTCTCTGGATGCAAATTCTGTGCACAGTGGTGGTTAGTAGTCCCAGTTCTCTGGATGCAAAATCTTGGGTGCAGTGGTGGTTGGTAGTTCCAGTTCTCTGGATGCAAAAATCCTGTGTTCAGTGGTGGTTGGTAGTCCCAGTTCTCTGGATGAAAAAAATCCTGTGTTCAGTGGTTGTTGGTAGTCCCAGTTCTCTTGATGCTTTTCTTGGACCAGATTGATTTTCTGGGACTTTGTTGAAATGATTCACGCACTCGTTCAACGTCTGCTGCACTTGTGATTGGTCGACAGGTTCTTTTCTGTTTCTGACAACTTCCAGTCTCCTTAAACCCCGAGTACCACTCTCTGATACTAGTCCGTGATGGCAGATTCCTTCCATACCTTGTACGGAAATTATGCTGAACTTGTGTGTCAGATCTTGTCTCGATGAACCATTCGACGCACTGAGCTTTCTCCTGTGTCGTCGCCATTTTATTTTGCATTAAACCACCAGACTTGAAAATAAAGAAAAATTTTAGTTTCTCTATCAGATAAGACAAATCTCTATCAGATAAACAGATCCTCCCCGATTGTGACTACCACTTTGATCGTAGTGGGGAGGCTTTCGTGCTCCTGTGACCCTTTGGGCTATACTGGCGGGAGCTTTGCTCCTGGTATGTCTTACCTAGCCAGGCAGGTCAATAGGTAGGAGCCAGACTAAGATTAGTCACACATTTTCTTGGGGTCTGAAAAAGTTTTTGTTTTTTTCCCACCTGGTATAGTCGCCCCCAGGGGGTGTTTGGATATGGACACCTTGCAGGGCTAAAACAAGACAAGTCAAAGGGTGGAGGAGCTCCCTGTGTAGTGAGCCAACGGCCATCTATATCCGGTGCCCAACTGTGTCTGCGGACGTCCTCCTGCAGTCGGGTTACCTCTTTCTCAGAGGCAGGATTTGCACTCTGGGTGTCATTTCCCTGGTCTCTGTATATGCTTTGACTGAGGAAGGTGATCTCACTGTGAAGAAGGCATTCTATGCCAAGCTCGAGTCTGTGGTTGATCAGTGCCCCAGGAGAGATACTCTTTTAGTCTTGGGGGATTTCAATGCATCGACTGGCACTGACAGGGATGGTTATGAGGCATGTGTTGGTCCCCATGGATCTGGGACTGTGAACGAGAATAGCATTAAGTTCCTCGGCTTTGCAAGAAGTCATGGACTTCGGGTGGCTGGCTCATGGTTTCAGCACCCTCAGCCTGATCGCTGGACTTAGTATTCCAATGCTGGTGGTATGGCAAAGGAGATTGACCATGGGCTCATTGATGGTCGATGGCAGATGCTCCAGAACTGCAGGGTCTACCGGAGTGCTCAGTTCCTCAACAGTGGCCACAGGCTTGTTGTAGCAACTCTGAAGTTGCAGCTCAAATCCAAGAGAATGCTATCATCCCAGCCTAGGCTGGATGTGGGCAAGCTCAAGGAGGAGAAGGTAGCTGAGGAGTTTGCGAGCAGGTCGAGTAGGGTTTTGGGGGGTCTGGATGCTTCGGGGGATTCTGAGGAGTGTGGAGTGCCTTCAAGACCACCATCCTTGATGTTACCGGTGGCTGTGTTGGAACCCACCGTCAGGAAAAGAAGAACTTTGTCTCTCAGGAGACGCTGATACCATCGACCAGAGCCGTAGGGCCAGGCTCGATGGCAGAGCTGAACTGTTCCGGGAGCTGAGGCGTAAAACTGTACGCTCGCTGAGGGCAGACAAGGAAGCCTATTAGTCTAGTAGGAAGACTAGGTCCCCCTGCACCCCCCGGAGATATACTTCTAATCAGTGTTTCTAGATTGGAAAAAATGTGTAGAAAATGACTAGCTATGGCCCCAAGCTGAAAAAATGTCCCACATACCATTTTTATGCAAATTACTGCTGCAAATTTTATGCAAAATTATGCAAATTTTATGCAAATTTTTGATGAGGAGTAGAGTTGAGGGGTCTTTGAGGGCTTCATCGAGGTGCTCTCGGTTGCAAGACTGGGTCATTCTGAGAAGCACAGCAGGGTCAGAGATCATGATGTTCTCCTCCTCAGTGAATCTCTCCATCAACAGCCTCTCCATTGCCTCACACACTGTTTTGAGGCAAAAGAGGGACTTTGCGTAGGCCTTTCCACTGAGAACACCTTTGAGAGATCCACTTGTTACTAGTTGTGCCTCAAAGAGAATCTCTGCATATCCAGAACCACGCATCTTGTGTCCAGTGAGCATCCCGATGTAGTTCATGGATGTGTGGAAGGGTCCAATCGTTACTACATGACTAGCAAATTCATTTGGCCAGCGCCAGATGATGGGAAGGGCTTTCATGCAGACACCCAGATCAAATGTATTCAGGACCCATCTCTGACCCACCTCAGCAGTTGCTGCCTCGGAACGCTTCAGTAGCTCACGAACAACTGCGTTGTCTGTGATCGGTCTGTGCCTGGTGCCTGCATGGCATGGCAATGGCCTGCAGCCTGTGCCTGGGCTAGGGGGTTTCACCTCTGCAACTGGTTCTCCCCCACCCAGCAAATCAACAGTCGACTACTGCACGCCTATCCACCAACCGATCACAGACAACGCAGTTGTTCGTGAGCTACTGAAGCGTTCCGAGGCAGCAACTGCTGAGGTGGGTCAGAGATGGGTCCTGAATACATTTGATCTGGGTGTCTGCATGAAAGCCCTTCCCATCATCTGGCGCTGGCCAAATGAATTTGCTAGTCATGTAGTAACGATTGGACCCTTCCACACATCCATGAACTACATCGGGATGCTCACTGGACACAAGATGCGTGGTTCTGGATATGCAGAGATTCTCTTTGAGGCACAACTAGTAACAAGTGGATCTCTCAAAGGTGTTCTCAGTGGAAAGGCCTACGCAAAGTCCCTCTTTTGCCTCAAAACAGTGTGTGAGGCAATGGAGAGGCTGTTGATGGAGAGATTCACTGAGGAGGAGAACATCATGATCTCTGACCCTGCTGTGCTTCTCAGAATGACCCAGTCTTGCAACCGAGAGCACCTCGATGAAGCCCTCAAAGACCCCTCAACTCTACTCCTCATCAAAAATTTGCATAAAATTTGCATAATTTTGCATAAAATTTGCAGCAGTAATTTGCATAAAAATGGTATGTGGGACATTTTTTCAGCTTGGGGCCATAGCTAGTCATTTTCTACACATTTTTTCCAATCTAGAAACACTGATTAGAAGTATATCTCCGGGGGGTGCAGGGGGACCTAGTCTTCCTACTAGACTATATGTGTGAGGAATCTGTGAAAGGGAGGAGCATCACTTGTGGACATGCGACTCTCGTCCTGCTGACAGAGGAATCCATGCATTGCATTCCTCTAAGCCTGTCCCTAAGTGTACTGCAGTTAGAGCAGAGGGTGGTGACCTCTTGACAGTGGAGGCTGAAGTGAAGACCCGCTGGGCCGGTTACTTTTAGCGGCTGTACTAGGCTGACCCACCGGCTGTTGCGTTGGATGTTCGGGGTGTTGCTGTACCAAATGCTGACCCCCCCCCCCCCCCCAATTAACTGTGACCCACCTTCACTTGTGGAAACGCAGGCTGCGGTGAACCGGCTGAAATGGGGGCAAAGCTCTTGGGATTTGGGGCATCCATGCTGAGCTTCTCAAGGCTGGTGGAAATACTGTACTTGAGTCGTTGCATGCAGTTCTGTGCTCTGTTTGGAGCACAGGCATCGTCCCAACTGACTGGAAGAGGGGCGTTGTTGTCCCCCTCTGGAAAGGGAAGGGTGATCACCAGGACTGCAACAACTACTGAGGGGTGACGCTACTCTCGGTGCCAGGCAAGGTCTTTGCTTGGATCATTCTTGAGAGGGTTCACTGCCATCTGCTCAAGCACCAGCGACCAGAACAATCGGCCTTTACACCGAAGAGGTCAAGGATTGACCGTATCCTTGTCCTTCGGGTCCTCACCGAACGCAAGCAAGAGTTTTTTGTCAGCGGCTGCTTGCAGCCTATGTTGATCTCTGCAAAGCGTTCGATTCGGTGAATCGGGATGCCCTCTGGAGGAT
Organism: Myxine glutinosa; assembly: GCF_964187855.1. Classification (NCBI taxonomy): domain Eukaryota; kingdom Metazoa; phylum Chordata; class Myxini; order Myxiniformes; family Myxinidae; genus Myxine; species Myxine glutinosa. The sequence continues at coordinate 146,271,421 of NC_136269.1, read as the reverse complement.
TATTGGTCTTCGTGGGGTGCCACCAACGCTGAGCAATCTGATCTCTGAACTATACTCTGGTACTGAGAGTGCTGTGAGGTGTGGTGGCTCCATCTCTGACTTATTTCCAGTTGTTACTGGAGTTCGGCAGGGGTGTGCACTGGCTCCCACACACTTCAGTGCTTGTATGGACTGGATTCTAAGGAGGATGTCAGAGAGGTCAGGCTGTGGTGCATCGTTTGGGAGTGTCAAGATCTCTGACCTTGATTTTGCAGATGATGCAGTCATCTTTGCGGAGACGCTGGATATTATTACAGGGGCCCTCCATGCACTAAATGGGGAGTCAGAGCCGTTGGAATTACAGATGTCCTTGGTCAAAACCAAGATCCAGGCTTTCAATGACATATTGGATGCTGGTGTCTTGTCTGTGCCTGTTTGTGGTGAAGATGTTGAGGTCACGAAGAGATTCACTTACCTTGGCAGTGTTATTCATGTCTCCTCGGCATGTTGTGAGCCAGAGGTTGGTAGACGTCTGGGTCGGGCCTGGGGAGTCATGGATTCACTGGATCATGGGGTGTGGTGCTGTCGGTATCTATGCAGGAAGCCGAAAGTCAGAGTCTTTAAGTCCTTGGTGCTTCCAGTCTTGCTCTACGGATGCGAGACTTGGACCCTTACCAGGGGCCAGGGAATGGGACTTGACTCCTTTGGAACCAGGTCTCTGGATAATCCTTGGCTATCGCTGGTCAGACTTTGTGTCCAACGAGCGGTTGCTGAGAGAGACTCAGATGAGATTTGTTTCCTGTATGGTCCGTGAGCATCAGCTGCGGCTGTATGGGCATGTGGCTCGTTTTCCGGATGCTGATCCAGCTCATCAGATACTCTCAGCAAGGGAGCCTCGTGAGTGAGGAGGCTAACGGACCGACCGCGTACCTCGTGGTTGCAGCAGGTTGATCGGCATCTCAAGGAGATAGGGATGTGCAAGGCATCAGCCTGGGGGATGGCCAGACGGAGGCCCCTGGAGTACCGTCGGAAAGTGGATGCGGCGACATGCTGCTCCGGCGCATGCTCCCATACCTGACCTGACCTGATGAGACAAAGGTATCGTATAATTTGTGGTACTAAATATATTAGCAACCAAAGTTGTCCAGGCATTTTTGGAACACCCTGTATAGCATGATGTTTCAAAGAGTTGTGGACGACTTATGACGAAAGTTGGTTGACGAGTTGTGTAAGTGACAAGAACGAGCCGTTCGCTTTTGGTTCAGGTCCTGATCAAGATCTGACCTATCAGTGGAATACAAAATGTAAACTGTTCATCCTGGTGGAGGTTTGTGCTCTACCGAGGTTTGTGCTCTACCGAGGTTTGTGCGCTACCGAGGTTTGTGCTCTACCGAGGTTTGTGCGCTACCGAGGTTTGTGCGCTACCGAGGTTTGTGCGCTACCGAGGTTTGTGCGCTACCGAGGTTTGTGCGCAACCGAGGTTTGTGCGCTGCCGAGGTTTGTGCGCTGCCGAGGTTTGTGCGCTGCCGAGGTTTGTGCGCTGCCGAGGTTTGTGCGCTGCCGAGGTTTGTGCGCTGCCGAGGTTTGTGCGCTGCCGAGGTTTGTGCGCTGCCGAGGTTTGTGCGCTGCCGAGGTTTGTGCGCTGCCGAGGTTTGTGCGCTGCCGAGGTTTGTGCGCTGCCGAGGTTTGTGCGCTGCCGAGGTTTGTGCGCTGCCGAGGTTTGTGCGCTGCCGAGGTTTGTGCGCTGCCGAGGTTTGTGCGCTGCCGGGGTTTGTGCGCTGCCGGGGTTTGTGCGCTGCCGGGGTTTGTGCGCTGCCGGGGTTTGTGCGCTACCGGGGTTTGTGCGCTACCGGGGTTTGTGCGCTACCGGGGTTTGTGCGCTACCGGGGTTTGTGCGCTACCGGGGTTTGTGCGCTACCGGGGTTTGTGCGCTACCGGGGTTTGTGCGCTACCGGGGTTTGTGCGCTACCGGGGTTTGTGCGCTACCGGGGTTTGTGCGCTACAGGGGTTTGTGCGCTACCGAGGTTTGTGCTCATCTTTGTCCTTCATGACATTTTCCATGGATCTAGGTATAACAGTAGCCGTACGTCTTGCTGATTATTAAAAAAAAAAAAAATTTGAGTGAAGTTGTACAATGGCCTTTTCAGGATGCAGGATTTAAAATAATGGAAAGTAACTTTTCTATGCATAGTTAAATCATTCCATTTGATGTTTTCCCCTCCCCCCACCCCATGTTGTGTGATGCTAACCGTTGCTATTACTTTTGGGTCATCCATTTGATATGCACATATTTGAGCTATGAGAAGGCCTGTGAGTGTTTGCGGAGAGATTGTGATGTGGCAAACTACTTTTCTCCAAGTCAAAATGTCGTCAAACTTTTTGCTGTTCATTTTTTCTATAAGTACAAACAGAGCCTACACAAATCTTAAGGTTCCTTTGGACAATTATCTCGGCCACCACACAACACCCTGCCTATAATTCTACAGTGTGCCTCATCCGTCATGTTAAGGTTAGGTGTACTAAGCTGATGCTGCTTTGTTGCTGTTTGATGTGCTACCTTATTTCTAGAATGGCACAAAGATCGAGTCGACAATTGGGTGGTTTCAGGTTGATAACGTTAACGTTTTTATGTAAGCTTACATATTCGGTAGCTGTACCCCAAGATTGTGCTTCCTGATGTACCATATGCTTCACAAAGCGTCGGTGCCACCGAAGCAGGTTCCCTAGCGATGGTTATGCTGGGTGGTTTGCCACTGCTTTCCCGGCAGCAGTTTGGGCAGGAATTTGTTCAGGGTGCCAGCGATAGGTTGCTTACTCTTGGCAAAGCACACCATGAGGTCATTCATGTGCACTAAGGAGTACTGGCATATGGGACACCCGTTTAACATCCATGCGAGGACGGCACGCACATTGATGAATCGCTCTGCCTGTGTAACAACAGGATGACAGTTTATAGCTGGGGTGGGATTCAAACCGAGGCGAGGGTGTGTACCTCTAGGCCATCCTGCCAGCCCAAGATTGTACGATGTGTTCTACTTATTATTCTTCGACTTGTTATTCAGCTCTCATATTTGAATAATTTTGTTTGGTTCCTTGTGACGATAAGGAAATTGCAAAGTGCATTTCATACGACGCATTGCGTGTTGCAGACATGGCGAGCACAGCGGTGGATCAGTGCCATCAGCGATACTCGGAAATGAAAAATCGTGGTGGGCGCCTCTTCACAGCCGAGTTCATCTGTGCAGATTGCAGCAAGGCATGCTGGGAAGGTTGATTATTTTTTGAGGTTACAGGAATGCATGTTGTGCCTAGGACTCACCCTGGGGACGGGTGGGTGGGGTTTGCAGGGTGAAGGGCGTTGGAGTAGTGATGTGACATGGGATGAGTCAGAACGAAGCAAGGGGTCATAGACTCATAGGTTGAGATGTTGGTGGAAATTTCAACATCATCAAAATGAAGAGCTGTGCTCACATAAATAAGTCGATAAATACACACCTTGTAAGGTTTAAATATTCTGGGTTACAAGGCTGTAAATGCATTTCCAAAATCAGACGTGAAGTCACCTTCGGCCTGCCATTCACAGTGTACAGTCACGTGAAAAAGTAAGTACACCCCATGTAAAGTTTTGTCTTTTTCAACATATTTCAACATACAGCTATTTGATCTTCATTTCAACAATATTGATAGATAAAGGTGATATAATATAACAAATGTCATGAAACATTTACATTTTGTAGTCCATTGTATAATTTAAATAAACATAAATGTAAATTTCGCATGTGGAAAAAGTAAGTACACCCCTACATTTATCACTACTTCAAATACCTAAAATTAGAATCAGGTGCACCAGCTCAGGTGCATATGATTAGAACATCGTTAGAGAGGATCTTGGAGGAACCTTTCAGAATCATTGGAATCTCCCGCGATGAAGCTAACTCCAAGGGCCTTTCACTCACTCCCCGAGGCAGGTTGGTGGTCTTTCCGTCTTCTACCGACTCCTCTCTGGCCTTGCCCCCCCCCCCCCCTGCTCTCTCTGGGCTCTGTCCCCCAAATATTCCTACAGGTCGCACAAGATCTGCCTGCAACCCTCTTATGGTTAAACTGCCAAAATCAAGACTTTCTGCTCATCTTCACTCCTTCATTCCTCTTTTCTCCCGCCTCTGGAACAAACTCCCTCACTCTCTTCAATCCCACTCCACCCTCCAGGTCTTTAAAACAGCTGTTCTCCACCATCTCTTATCTTCCCCCATCCAAAACCTTGATCTTTTCTACCCCCACTAATTTCACCCAAATTCCTACACCTACCCCCCCCCCCTTCCCACACCTCCTCCCCCCAGGCCCTTTTCCTCCCGCGCTTCTCCCTGCTCAGGTGTTGTGTTTGTGTGCTTCCCCTCCTCTCCCCATCTTGTCTTCCGCTCCCTCTTTTTGTATGTTTTGTTTGTCTGGTTGATTTGTTTGTGGAATAAATGTTAGCTCTTTCACGAGCCTCGATTCAGTACACAAAAAAAAAAAAAAAACCTGTCTTATTTAAACCTCAGACATTTAGTTTGGTTTGCTCTTTGTTGTTGAAGTGTGCAGCGTCTCCATGCCTCGATCAAAAGAGCTCTCTGAGGCCTTCAGAAAAAAGGTTAGAGATGCCTACGAGTCTGGGAAGGGATTTAAAAAGATCTCCAAACGATTTGAAATCAATCATTCGACTGTCCGGAAGATCATCTACAAGTGAAGAAGATTCCAAACAACTGCCAACTTGTTCAGGCCAGGCCGCCCCAGCAAGTTCAGCCCGAGAGCAGACCGCAAGATGCTGAAAGAAGTCTCTAAGAACCCCAGAATGTTGAAGCTGAACCGAAGGTGGACCTTGCAACATGACAATGACCATAAATATACCAGTAAATCCACCAAGGAACGGCTGAAAAGAAAGAAATGGAGGGTTCTGGAATGGCCAAGTCAAAGCCCGGATCTAAATCTCATCGAGATGTTGTGGGGGGATTTGAAACGAGCTGTGCATGCAGGAAACCCCTCAAACATCGCACAGCTGAAAGAATTCTGCATGGAGTGTGCAAAAATTTCTCCCAGTCGATGCCAGAGACTGGTAGACAGTTATAAGAAACACCTACTTGATGTTTCTGATAAAGGGGGCAATACCACCTATTAGAGCCAAGGGTGTACTTACTTTTTCCACATGCGAAACTTGCATTTATGTTTATTTAAATTATACAATGGACTACAAAATGTAATTGTTTCATGATATTTGTTATATTATATCACCTTTATCTCTCAATATTGTTGAAATGAAGATCAAATAGCTGTATGTTGAAATATGTTGGAAAAGTCAAAACTTTACATGGGGTGTACTTACTTTTTCACGTAACTGTATGTCTTCATTTCATGATCAGATGTGAATAAGAGTTGTCATTATCATCAGGACTGTCTCATTTAAAACTGTTGTGCTCTTCACATATTTAAGAAAGGTCTGACTATGGCCTGGAGGGAATCCCTAAAGAGTAGGTAAACCAGTCAGTCCACTGTACATCATGTTTGCTGATGTGGACCATGTCACGTGCTTCTTATCTGATGTGAAAGGCTCTTTTCATGGTGAGACTTTTTCTCATCGGAATGCGCCTTGTTTTTGTTGCGTCGTTTTCCATTGATAAACCACATTTCCTTACAACCACTTCACCTGTCGCACGAACCATAGAACGAGCTCAGAAACAAATTTCAGAAGCCAGATGAGCCTTTCGACCTTTGCTCATGCCAGTTTGCATTTCACTATGCGATGGAGAGCCGTGCGCAGGTCGAGATGATGTTACGCAATGCGTGTGCTCACCTGCGCCGTGGTGGATTCTTCTTTGGAACCACGTCTGATGCCCGTGAACTAATGTGAGGAACACGACAAGAGGGCTCAAGTGGGGAAAGTTACCGGTTGTGGTCCTCTCCTGTTGTATGTCCTTGTCGGTTGTTTTGATGCCATTAATGTTACAACTCATTTGTATGAGATCTATATGTTCTGCCTATTGGAAGCATGAGTCTTGTGATGATCTCCTGCTCACTTTCAATGGCCATTCTTGATCAGTTAAAAAATGGTATTTACAAGTATTCAATTTGTGGTTGGAAAATTTAAATAACAGGCGGGACAAAGGGAAGAGTGATCCTCGGCCCGGTTTTCGGACAATATTTGCTCTTCCTCTCCAATGTGTGCAGATTCTTCAAAGCTCACATTGGAATGTTGTAACGGTGTCTTTATTGCTCACCTTCTTGTTTTATATAATTTCCTACTGTACCCAAATTATTAGCCCCCAAAAAACTCATAAACCTGGAATTGGCCTCAGAATAACGTTTGCATTCCAACCCCTCCCAGGCGACGCCATCAAATGACAAATGTGCGTGCTAGCGAGGAGAGTGATGGGGAGGCTGCGAAACGTGAAAACGAAGGAACTGCTGCTCGGTCTAATGTGGGCTTTGGAAATGAAGTTTATAATGTCCGATTCCATGACTCTGGCACGTCACCACCTCCCATTTTTGGTGCTAAGTACGATTTCCACCTTGAGGGTGTAGTCGACTGCCCAGAGTTCCTTGTCCACTTCCCACTCTTAGAATGGTACGTGTGATATATGCTTCCTCTTTACTCTACTCTCCACCCCCCTCACCTGCACCCCTTCACCTGCACCCCTTCATCTCATACAGATCACACATCCGCTACCACCATTTCAAACATCTCCACTTCCCACCTCGTCATCTCCATCTCCCACACCCGAGCCCTTTCCAACTTTCATTGAGCATTGATTGAATATTGATGACATCATCAAAATCCCCCCCAACCCTTCCCCTTTCCCCGGACTCTGCACGGAATATACAAGTATGCATTGATGTTGTTCGTGTCTAAACAGTAAGTTACCTTTGCCCACCTACAGCATGGCGAAGAAGTTTGGAATGAAACTTGTGATGAAGAAGACGTTTTCCGAATTGTTCCATACATTTGCTAAGAAGGACTACGGTCGTCATTTACTCAACGTAATGCAAGCACTCGAGGTACTCGCTGGAGAAAATTTCAAAATCTGAATCTTCTCTTTAATCTTTGCACAGCAAGCAGCCTCGTTGGTGTTTGTGATGCCTTATGACGTTGTTTGGATAATTTTTGTAGTGTTAGCCAACAAGTGGTTAGTTAATGTTTAAATCTATTTGTGTATTTAATGTCAAAATGGTTATTTGGTTTGCTGCTTTTGATAACTACGATCAATAACTATCTCACATCAATCTGAGATTACTGGAGGGAAGAGCATGAAACTATTGACTCAGAAGGTTCCATTGATGAGAGAATGTGGAAGTGGGTGGTTGTGGTCATGGTGTTAGTGGTGGCTGGGTCAAGGACTGGAGGGAAAAGCATGAACCTCTCAAATCAGAAGGCTCCATATACAGTATACGAGAATTTTGGGGCGGGGAGGAAGGGGCTCAGGTCTGGATGGAAGAGCAGGGAACTGTCAACTATGTAGGTGAAGAAAGGGGAAGGATATGGGGGTGATGAGGTGGGTAGAGTTGAGGAGTGAAGGTCAAGAATGGGGAAGGAGGTGGGGGGGAGGGGGTGAGGGGGTGAAGGTCAAGAATGGGGAAGAAGATGGGGGTGAGGAGGTGGGTGGGGGTGAGAAGTGAAGGTGAAGAATGGGGAAGGAGATGGGAGTGATGAGGTGGTTGGAGGGTGAAGGTGAAGAATGGGGAAGGAGACTGGAGTGATGAAGTGGGTAGGGGTGAAGGTGTAGAATTGGGGAAGGTGATGAGGTGGGTAGGGGTGAAGGACACGAGGGAAGAGCATGGAGCTAACAAATCGGATGCTTCTATATTGTTATTTGTATGGTCTCCATGTCAACCGCATGAATGCAGTAATGGCAAAGCCTGTGGAAGTCGATGGCCTTGAGGATAGCCAGCTTAAAGCCAAATTTGATCATAAAATGCACCCAAGTGGAGAATGCATTAGCACCCCGACGAGGTCTAAACTATGTCGGTAACTAAACTATGTCGGGGAGGGGAAGGAAGAGTCGAGGGATGAAAGTGACATGTGAACTGCTTCATATAACGACAATTTCCGGGTTGACACCACAATATTTGCTGCGATTTCTATTTGCTTTTGTGTTTGCAGACGTATCCGGCCGGCAATGGCTCTCAGCTACTGAGTGCAGATGAGTCGGAGTATAAACACGCAGCCGATTTCCTCCAGAACTCCTCTAACCCCAGTGGCACTGTGGTGAGGAGGCTCAGGGAATGGTTTTACCCCACGCACGCTAAGCCAAAAGCGGGGTTACGCAATTGGTTCATCCTGTCTGTCCACAAACATCAGTTTATGATTGAGGAACAATTTAATTTCAATTAAACGTTTTATTTTCAACATTAATCGTAAACCAACCGTGTATTTTCAGTACTTTGGCTCCGGATCTGTCCCGATCAGACATACGCAAAGAGAAGATGGGTCATATTTTTACTCTGCCTGTCTGGCAGACAAACAGAATTGAAAGTTATTCCAAATAGGAAACAATAGGCACAAATAACTAATGTAACATGTTAAATAAGGTAGTGTAAAAGACGTTGCATCATCGGCAGTAAACTTCCAAGAATGTATTTTCTTCAACCTTGAAACTCTTTACTTTATTTGACTTGAAGCATTTCCTACGTGAACACTGCACACAACACAAATAGTCCTTTTGGCACTTTCAAAAACCTTCCATTTAGCTGTACTTGGACAAAATATCACGGCATTTTACATCATCTCGACCAATCAAATTTGCCGCTTGCAGACCCCGCCCATGTCCCTTTTTCTCAATACCGCATTGGGAAGGTGTTCTGTGAAGTCTCCAGTTGAAGAAGTGTTTCATTTTAAGGCAAAATTGCATTTCTGCTTGTGCCAGGGTGACTTGGTGCCAGCCTGTACCTGTCTTTTAGCTCCTCCAGAAACCAAGACCAACTCGGTCTCATCATATTTTTGTTTTTTCGATTTTCATTCAAACTCCTGGGTCTCACTATCAGCCATGATCTCTCTTGAGCAAACCACATTTCAAAGTTGGCGTCCAAAGCCAGACACCGACTGGACATCCTCCATCGAACAAGTCCTTCCTTGGAGCACCTGAACTCCTATCCACCTACAAGGCCTTCATCCACAGCTTGATGGAGTACTGCTCTCTCCTCTGGGTTGACTCCCCTGCCTCCCATCTTGTTCAGCTTGATGCTGTGGAAACCAAGGCCTTCAAGATTTTTTGAATCTCATGCAATGAAGCTGAGTCTAAGGGCCTATCACTTCGCCATCGCCGACAGGTTGGGGGTCTCTCTTTCCTCTACCTCCTCCTTGCACCTCTGCGCTTTCCATCCTTTGTCCAGCATTTCTTTTCTGCTGGGAGAGGTGTCTTCCAAGATGACAATGCCCCAATGCAAAGAGCACATGTGGTTGCCCAATGATTTGATGAGCATGACACTGATGTTATCCATATATATCATGGCCTTCTCAGTCACCAGATCTGAACCCAATTGAGCATTTATGGGATATTGCGGAACGACGCCTCAGACAGAGTTTTCCACCTCCATCAAACAGGTATGAGTTGATTGACTTTTTCCTGGAACAATGGTGCCGCATCCTTCCTGCAGAATTCCAGACACTGGCAGACTCTATGGCACCGCATACAGGCCGCACTGGCTGCATGTGGTGGCCCAAAGCCCTATTAAGTGACTTTACATTGGTGTTTCCATTTTTTGTCCACTACATGTATGTACGTACGTATGTATGTATGCATGTACACTGCATGGCCAAAAGTATGTGGATACCCAAACATCACACCTATATGTGCTCGTCAAACATCTCATTCCAAAATCATGGGCATTAATATGGAGTTGATCCCCGCCTTTGTTACTATAACAGCCTCCATTTTTCTGGGAAGGCTTTCCACTAGATGTTGGAATATTGCTGCGGGTATTTGCTTCCATTCAGTCACAAAAGCATTAGTGAGGTTGGGCACTGGTGTTGGGCGATTAGGCCTGGCTTGCAGTCGGTGTTCCAATTAATCCCAAAGGTGTTCGATGGGGTTGAGGTCAGGGCTCTGTGCAGGCCAGTCAGGTTCTTCCACACCGATCTCGACAAACCATTTCTGCTTGAACTTCGCTTTGTGCACGGGGGCGTTGTCATGCTGAAACAGGAAAGGGCCTTCCCCAAACTTTTACCACAAAGTTGGAAGCACACAATCGTCTAGAATGTCATTGTATGCTGTAGCGTTAAGATTTCCCTTCACTGGAACCAAGGGGCCCAGCCCGAACCATGAAAAACAGCCCCAGACCATTATTCCTCCTCCACCAAACTTTACAGTTGGCACTGTGCATTCGGGCAGGTAGCGTTCTCTTGGCATCCACCAAACCCAGATTCGTCCATCGGACTGCCAGATGGTGAAGCGTGATTCATCACTCCAGAGAACGCGTTTCCACTGCTCCAGAGTCCAATGGCGATGAGCTTTACACCACTCCTGCTGACGCTTGGCATTGCGCATGGTGATCCTAGGCTTGTGTGCGGCTGCTCGGCCATGGAAACTCATTTGATGAAGCTTCCGGCGAACAGTTGTTGTGCTGACGTTGTTTCCAGAGGCAGTTTGGAACTCGGTAGTGAGTGCTGCAACCGAGGACAGACGATTTTTACTCGATTCAGCAATCAGCGGTCCCGTTCTGTGAGCTTGTGTGGCCTACCACTTCGCGGCTGAGCTGTTGTTGCTCCTAGATGTTTCCACTTCACAATAACAACACTTACAGTTGACCGGGGCAGCTCTAGCAGGGCAGAAATTTGACGAACTGATGTGTTGGAAAGGTGGCATCCTACGACGGTGCCACGTTGAAAGTCACTGAGCTCTTCAGTGCGGCCCGTTCTACTGCCAATGTTTGTCTATGGAGATTGCATGGCTGTGTGCTTGATTATATTGTTACAGACACGACTTTGATGTTAAAGTGGGCCGAGCGGAATGGCCGTCGTGTCCGCACAAATTACCCGACTATACTCGACGTTGACGAAGTCGCGCGATGCTGGCTCAATAAGAAAAAGAAGACACCCGGCTGGATTACAATAACACAATACGACACCAGGGGTTCAGTTCTCAAGACCTCCGGAGGAGGTTATATTAAGGCGGAAGGTTAGATTACAACTACAAGAGGGACAGCATAGAAAGACAAGCACTTAGACACACTCTTATATTAACCCCAACAGACGACAGATAAACGGGACAAAAGGCTGACTCACACGGGGGTTGATGAAAAGGACAGCGGGTATCGATGGCTCAAGGTGCACTCTTGGCTCAAGGCAGAATCGACTCGGTCCGGTCCAGAGATGCAGGGAGGTCACAGCGCTCGGAAGGCGACGTTCTTTCTCCAAGCTGAGGCGCATCTGACTCAGCGCTCGCAGGTGGCTTTCCTTCTCCAAGCTGGGTGCGCATCTGACGTCACATCCGGCGCGGGGCCGCGTATATCCGGCGGGGAGTGACACGCCCTCGGCTCGTTAGCTCCGCCTCGTGGAATCGGCACGTTGCTTCTCATTGGGTGCGTGCGGGGGGTTTACCAGGCTCCGCCCTTGACGAGGAGCTGACAAGGAGCCCCTTCGTGGTAACCCCGTGGAGCGCATGGTCTGGAGCTAATCGAGCCGGTGTGAGGACGCATCCTCCCCCCCTCCGCCGCCATCTCCTCTGTTGTTGTTGTAATTGTTGTTGTAGTTGTTGTTATTGTTGTTGTTTGGGGAAGAAGATGGGAGGAGGTATGGGAAAGGTCCTAAACTCACTACTGATGCCATATAATCACATTCTGGTGCAACGAAGAGTCATAATTAATGGAGACGAGGCCTTAACTGACATAGATTAAGAATAACTAGGAAGATGTCCGAAAGTTGTCTACGTGTGGTGCGGTGGACCTGGGCACGACATTTAATGGGGGAATAAGGGGAAGGTCGGCTCTACTGATTGTTATTTACATGCAATGGGACTAGGGAATGGGGGATCGGGGAAAGTTGGGGAGTATTGGAGAAAATAGGGGAATATTTACAAGCGGATATGGAGGCCAAATTCCATATTCGCAACAATATATACCTGTCATCAATGGGGTGTGGCTGAAACAGCCGAATACACTAATTAGAAGGGGTGTCCGCATACTTTTGGCCATGAAGTGTATGTATGCATGTACGTTTGATCATGATTAAAATGGCTGAGCCAATCTCCACCAAATTTAGCATTCCTGTCAGTTTGATGTTTGTCTGTCTGTGTGTCTGTCTGTCTGTTCGCTTATTGACTCAGCTTGGTGGATCGCCACAAAATTTTACATACCGGTACGTACTGGGGGTACCCATTCTCAGGTCATGGAGACAAAACAATGTTCCCCTCACTACCCCCACCAGTAGGGTGCATCAAACGCCCCATGATTTTCAAAAAGTTGTTGTATTTTAATGTCTATTCCCTCAAATGTTACACTTGTTGGTAGAAGTATGTATGCAAAAAATAGATGAAATCAGAGGTGGTCCTGGGTGGCCACCGGCCACTTTTATATATTTAGGGCCATTTAGGGCCACAGCTAAACTACTTTACAAGATAATGTAAAATTAACTACAAGATAATGTAAAATTAACCATTATACCTATATACAAAAGTAAAGTCCTACTTTTACTAAATGCCTAATATCAAACAGTTAAAACAACCTTACATGTCAATGTAAAATTAACCAAAATCGTTCTTCATATTACAAAGTTGTAGTACAGTGTTGTAGTATTGTACTTTCATTGATTAAAAGTTTGAAAATGTATTAAGCACAACGCCAATGTCACTACTCCAACTTTGCTCGTTTCCGCAAATTTGGCCTCGCTTTGCGGTCACATTCAACCACTTGAAGAAGATTTTGGAAGTGGTCTTCTCTTCTTGCAGTTGAGACAAAATCAGTTGCGAGCTTTACTGCTCTCTCCGCAGGGTCATTCACAACATTAAGCCCATCCACAATGGACTTGGCTGCCTTGAAGTGCTCATTGTTCTGCCAAGTGTCAACATCCTCTGTTAGGAAGGTCATATCTAGGTGAAGAAGGTTTACTGTAAACCACGAGTCCTCGTTCACAAGATCAGCCAGGGTTGTCGCTTCTGTAATTTTTGGAAATGACGGTTTGCCATATCCAGAACCGTAGCGGTGTTTTGGAGTGCTTGGCATTTCATCTGGTTGTATGGCCAGTAACACATCTGCAAGGGCACGACGATCCTTTTGAGGAATTGCATTGCTGAACAGTGCCAAAACAACCAGTTCTGGGGTTAAATACCACAAATGTCTATCAAAGGCTTTCACAGCGCTGACTGAAATGGTTGAGTTGACAGCTTTATAGTTGAGCAGAGTCTTGTAAAAGCACAAATCAAACCATGGGGCATTTGAAGCAGACTGACATATGAGCCACCAATCACAATAAATATAAACAACAAAAACAACAAACTCCTTCAGTTTTTTCTGTTGATGTTGTGTTGTTACAGTTCCTCGAGGTAGTAGAGAAATTTGCTCTTCAAGTAGGCATATTTTGATGGAATAAAGAATCTTTGACATCCACCTTGCTTTATGCATGGCCCCTGGTCTGTGGAGTGTTCCTTGTTTTGTGACATCATCATCGAGGACTACCTGGCAGAGTTGTGCCATTTCCTTGTAGTCTTCCCTACAGTATGAAGCGCTTGTGCGGATTGTGCTTAAAACCTTGTTTTTGCAGGATAAAAGCAGCTGTTGTGCATAGTCATTGTACATGGAAATGTCAATTTTGGTTAAACTTTCATTCTTTGCATGCGATATGCGTTCCCAATTCTTCTGGAATTTTTGGAACAAAGATACTTCTGGAGACTTTGATGCCTCAATTTTGAGAACGTCAAACACATGATCCAGGATTACCTCTCCAACATGATGGCGACATGCACACCACAGAAGAGCACGGTCCAGTTTTGATTGAATGGTAACACAGGCAGCTGTAACGTGTCCAGTGTTTGATGCTGTTGTGTCAAAACATAAGTTGACAACTGATTGTTTGCACTTCCATGAATGTAGATACGTGTAAGTGTGCTCGGCAATGATGTCACCTGATGACCTATCACTTCCAGGAGGATATCTAGCCACCCCCAGTAGCTTTACATCAGTGGCATTCCCAACCAACACTGGCAATCTTTCTTCCTTGACATTCTTGTTTGTGAGCGTTGGTATCTGCTTGCCATCCCAGTGAAGTGTTGCAGCTGTTGGGGCGATCCAATTTTCTTGAATATCTTTGGCGATAGCACTTGTTATTGATCGTCGAGCCTTATCAGCAGTTGAGTACGACTTGGCCACACGACGTGGATCACCTCCTGCCTCTTGAATTACAGCTTTGGTGAGCGCAACCTGTTGAACAGGAGTTATGTTTAGTCGAGTAGCAACAGACACAACTGAATGTCTTTTCAGAATATCATGAGGAATAAAGGCAGATGTACCTGCATATGTTGATCTGTGGTGACTACGCTTCCTTTGAAACTCTGGAATCGCCTCTTCTTCAGTTTCTTCCAAGCTATCTGCAGAGTCACTATCATCAGAGCATACAGAACTAATTGTCATCTCTTGTACACTGGATGATTCATGACGTTCTCGTCTTGAAGCTTCCGCTAAGAGGCGTTTTTCTTTTCTATGATCTTTATCAACTTTCTTCTTGTCAACACCACCAAATGAGGCTACTCTGTCAGATTTCATTGACTCTAAAAATACTCTATCTTCCTCATTCTTAATGTTTGTCATTGCATCTTTTGTCCATACACCAAAGGTCTTATCAAGACGTTCATTCATGGTTTGCAACTTAGCCAAAGTGCTTGGAGATTCTCGGCGAGAAACAGGTATTTGACGCAATTTGTTATTGTCATTAAGAAGGTCAAGTATTAGTTTGCAGCATTGATGGTCTGAAAGCATAGGAATATTTGCTTTAGTGTAGAATTTTTTCAGCTGGATAAGGACGATGCTGGCAGATTTCCATTTCAGTGGCTGAGTTTGTTTGCCTTCACATATTTCTTTCTGGATGTACCACATCACGCATCGAAGAACCTGCCGGCAAGTTGGGAGGCGGACTCCTGTCAATGTACCATCTGCTTCTGTAAAAGCATTGCCAAGACCAAAAATGGCACTTGCTAATCTGGTCTTCTTATCTGCCATCTGAAAGAAAATAAAGGATATTATTAGACTACTAGTATGGGACCCACGATTAGACCTCCAATTTCATTCATGTAAAAATACAAACTAATTATCAAACCATCGTTTTTTGCATAAAATTGTTATATTTGTATTCCTCTCATCAAGACCTTCAATTTGATACCAAACATGACTAGGTTTGGGTGTAAAATAACAAAATCAAACATTTTTACATAGTGCGGCCCCGAAAATGGCCCTAAATATATAAAAGTGGCCGGTGGCCACCCAGGACCACCTCTGATTTCATTTATTTTTTGCATACATACTTCTACCAACAAGTGTAACATTTGAGAGAATAGACATTAAAATCCAAGAACCTAAGGGCGTTTGATGCACCCTACCCACCAGGGTGGGTTGACACTTCTGGGTTTTCAACTGTGGACGTTGTTTCCTGCCAAAGGGAGTGGGTATTTCTCTGCATGGGGATAAAAAATAATTTGCTCCCCAAAACAATTTGCCCTGGGAGGCAGCGGATGTTTGTAGTTTACAAAGTTATATTTATTTGGTTGAGGGAAGCGTTTGTAGTTTTTTTGGTTACGATAATTGCGTATATTTTGCATGTTTGTAATCCTTACAGTAATCCTTACCATATTTTGCGCTGTCTGTTTGTGACTTGGTGGATTAGATCAGTATGAGAGTTTGTTGCTATCCGTTAGTTACAAGTTAAACAACTCTCCCCGATACACCGTGGCATTCTCTGGCCAAATGATCATGTTTGGTTTTGTGTGTCCGGTACCGCATATCACCGCATAATTGTGTGCACTCTCCTGAAATTCTTCAAGGAACAATATTCACTTAACTTCACTATGGAAAAAATATATCTATTTTACTGATGAACAAACACCTTCTTTTTAAAGAAAATGCCATTTTTCTTTAACAGCATTCTTAAAAACCACGTTTGTGTCTGACTTGAAGATAACATTTAGTAGGCCTTCATTGAGGTTTTCTGCTTATTCTATTTGGCATTTTCTTAAACATGTCTTGTGTCTTCTTGTTGAATCTAAAAGAATGGAAAAAAAAAAAGTGAATTTATTTGAATTTGTTTATTTTGTGAGTAGAAATGGATCACTGTGTGGTGATTCGGCTTGGCACCGAGTCACGACAGATTGGCCCCATACGTACCCTCCAACAGGCCTTCTGCTATTGCACGTTCTATGACCTTGGTCATTTGACTTCTCCCTCCCCGTTTCCCTGCCTGATTGACTCCCTTGCAGATTCCACGCCGTACCCCCTCCCCCCTCCATCCCCACAGCGTTTCTAACCAAGATTATGATCATAAACTATCTTCTTTGTTCTTTATTTCAGGGTACCATGTCCAAATCAGAGTGGGAAGCTGCAGGTGAGTTCCTTCTTTCACTCACTTTTCTTTCCCACCACCTCCACATATCTTCCTTTATCGTATTCCTCTTCATTGGAGATTCCCATCTCATTTGCTTGTTTTTCACCATGCTCTTCATGTATTTTTCTTCCCCAGGCATGTATCTTGCGTTTGCATTTACAAAGGAGTAAACACCACAGCAGTTGGGCCGAAGCCTCTGTCATCGATTTGTTTTTCTCTCCATCAACCACAAATGTTGGCAAATAGTGAGCAATGGGGTTAGAGATGCTGTGTTTAGTATTGTTGTTTTGGAAATATCGTTTCACTCTCTACTTCCTTACCCTCTTTCGTTAGGATGAGGAATGCAATGATTTTTATTTTTCATCATTGCAATCAGTTGTTATGGTTATCATCTTGTTCACTTCATCACTGTTCTTGTTTTCCCTGTTACTATTATTATTATTATTATTATTATTATTATTATTGGTGGTAGTAGTAGTAGTAGTCGTAGTAGTAGACCTACCCCTGTTATTTTGTTCAGTTTGTTATTTTCAAATAAAATGTTTTTGGCTTGTTTTTTTTCCACAGAGCATTTTGGGATGTTATCACCTGTAATGTTATATTATTTTTTTATTCCATTTTCTGGAATTCATTTTGTACTTTTTTAAAAAAAAATTTGAATGTCATTTGGCATAAAGCTGCTCACTGAGAGGAAGAGTAACATTTACAACTATCTTCCTTATGAAATGGACCTTGAGCGTGCAGCTGTGGTGGTGGAATTGATTTCCAGCAGAAATTACATGGCTTGTCTTTTTCTGGTTACCTTCAACAAAGCTAGTCCAAGAGGCTGAAACTTCTTGCTCACAATGAGATGAGGTGAGCTGGGTATGGAGGCTGGGTACCGGAGCAATATGGCCAAGTTGATGCCTTTATTGCCTTGTTTTGAAGCACACTCACAATGGTGCATCAGTGTGACAATTGGCTTGACGCTGGTACGTCCGCCTCTCCAGTTAGCACATTGCAGTGATACGTACGATGCCGATAGGTTTTATTGAGAAGCTCGTGCTTTATCAGCCAACGATAGCAGGTATTGTTAGACAGTGGTGTGGCGACATGGGTGTTTAACCGGGTTGTGTTTACAATCGACCATGATGAACATGATAACATCGTGACACGATGTCTCTAGTTGAGGCCTTTGTTAATCCACCGTATTCTGTGTGAGGCGGGTTTTTGATCCGCACCATCAGTGACAAATGATGAAATAGAACCGACCAATGTAACACAGTTTGATGAGAATGACAAGAAAAAAGCCAGATAGCCATGTTAAAATCACGTGGGGCCCCTTAGCTGGAGGTGATAAAAGCGTGAGCAACACTGCTATGGTTTTTTCTGCCCAAGTCTTCCTGTAATTCCTGTCAGCAGATAGCACCTGGTCTTTCATATCAAGAAGGTCCTGTGACATGATCTTTGAGGACCATGTTAGTCAATTTTGGTCATAATCTATCGCATAACTCGGAACAACTCGTTCATCCCACTACTGAAGATACGTCGGTGTACAAGTCTGTATAATTCATACCGAGGTGTATAATTACAATTTAAATTATGAATGTCATCAATAAACACAAGAATGCACCGGAGAAACTGGTTGGACTGTTTAGTCTGTTTCGAAAAGAATCCCTGTAGAGCGTTTATCAAAACCAATGTTTATCCGATCAATGGCGCCGCCCTCCGTGCTCCTCTGTACTGTTGACTGAATGACTTCACACGTGACGCCGTGATTCTTTCACAAGGACCGATGAGCAAGTCTAACACCATTTTACATCAATAATTTGTATAAAATGTTGAAATTGTTTTTCCATTACTAGACACGGTTGAGGTTGTGGATGGAAATGTCGAAAGGTTTAATTTGGATAAATGAACGTTTTCATCAGGCCCCAGACTTGCTGAACTTGTCGTGTTTATTTGTGAACGTTTCAATTTTGTGGTACCTGGGAAAACTACAATGGAATCCTGTCCCTAGACATGCGATAAAATGTAAAACAATGGCAGTTCTTCCCAGAAAATCCACGTGATCTACAAAATTGTGCAAAGAACAACAAATGGTTAATAAAGTTCTACTCCCAACGGACAATGCACTCGACCAACTGGATTGCTTCAGTCTACAAGTTCCAGCTTTTTTCAAGATGAATATAAATAATAACTTAATCTGTACAATGTGTATTTCCACCTTTTTCCCACCTTTGATGTCATTTCCTTAATGCGTCCATTTGTTTAACGAACTCATTAAAACGAGCGTTACGCCTAGGTCACCCGTCGGTGAAGTGATGCGAGTTGACAAAGTGGAAGACGCAAGGCGGCCATCTTGGATTTTGACGTGGCGACCCAATTTTCAATAGCGTTCTTCCTTGTGCCTAGATACACCCACACACCAGATTAGAAGTTGGTACTTCGCTTATTTTTCAAGATATTCCGCTCACATGGTTCAGACATACATGGCGTCAGACATACATGGCGGCGGCCATCTTGGATTTTGACGTGGGTTGCACCCACACACCAAATTAGATTTCGGTCCTTCGCTTACGTACGCATGCACGCACACACGGACGGACGCACACACGGACGGAGGGGAAAACCATATTCCCCCTTTCGCTCCGCTGTGCGACGGGGGACAATGACACACACCTCCTCTTAGACGGATTTTTTAGGGATACTTGGGGACAGAACTGGATTTCCTTACTGGAACAATTTAAATGTATTTTTGATGCATCTTCAAAAACACCCAAACACCCAGTTTTCATTCATTCATTCATTCGTTCCCTTGGAGGTCGGGAAGCATGCATGCAATGTTTGGTGCCGCTGGGTTTCTTTGTTTTGGAGTTATGGAGGACACACCGACTAACACACATTGTCTTTTATCATTATTGATTTGCACCAACGCTGGTGGATCATGTTTTTGAAGTATCGCATCGATAGGTTAAGCGGTTTCAGAGGGAATTTTTTAATATGCAGATTGACTAGGCATAGGGAATATTGGTTGAAAATTTTGATATCGGTCACATGGTCTTGCTGCCACATTAGATAAAAACTGTATCTGTGTCTGATGAATGCTAAACTTTAAAGATGTGATAGAATGGGTAATCAGAATTTAATTTAATAAAGGTGACGACATGGATCAGGTGTGCGATCAAAGTGGAGCGACTTGTTAACCTCTAATACTGCTCAGTTATAATGCACGCTCCTAGTTAGGTTCCCTCTACATACAATGTAGAGGAATACCTATTGTTTTTTTCCTATAATTTACTCTTCTTCTTTGTCACGTGACATCATAGGTCACATGGTTTAGGAGTTGTAACGTTTTGAAGCACTAACTTTAAAACCTAGATCCTCCCTCATTTTTGAAGATATCGAGTGGAAACTTTATACAAATGTTCCCCATGTGGGGAAGTTAAAACGTCATTTGGGAAGTTGCGATAAGTCACAAGGTTTGGCCACAGTAAGTAATTGAACGACAATCTTAAAAACCTTCTATCTCTTGAACCGCTGCATTGATTGACCTGAAGCTTTAATGTAATGTAGCTCTCGTCAAGGGGAATAAATATTTACAATTTCAACATGATTGGTTGAACGGTCTGGAAGCTAGAAGTTGGTATTGTTGGAAGAAACTCTACATTTATTTTCTTCTCAGGCCATGTGAATGATTGTGCCGCTGCCATTTTTCGGATTTATTTCCTTTAAAAACCATTAGCAGAATACCTGCCCAACGTGCAATTTTGTTCCAAGCGTGCAACACATTTGTCTGCTGTCGGAGATTTTCTGCTGACACTACTTTGACTTGGATTTCTTGCTGATTTTGTTTGGTAATATTGCTCTTGCTCATTTTTCTTCAATTTTGGTGTTCTTGGTTTTTGAGGCATCTCAATTTTCCAGACAAAAAAAACAACCGTCACCCTAGCTAACAATACCCATGACCAGACCCACACACCCCTCTTCTCCCTCCACCATCCCCTCACAATCCCCCATACACCATCAGCCGAGCTAACAATACCCATGACCAGACCCACACACCCCTCTTCCCTCCACCATCCCCTCACAATCCCCTCACAATCCCCCATACACCATCAGCCTAGCTAGCACACCCCCTCCACCCTCAACCCTCTCCATCACCCCCTCACAATCCCCCATACACCATCAGCCTAGCTAACAATACCCAGGACCAGACCCACACACCCCTCTTCCCTCCACCATCCCCTCACAATCCCCTCAAAATCCCCCAGACACCATCAGCCTAGCTAGCACGCCCCCTCCACTCTCAACCCTCTCCACCATCCCCCATACACCATCAGCCTAGCTAACAATACCCAGGACCAGACCCACACACCCTTCTTCCCTCCACCATCCCCTCAAACTCCCCCATACACCATCAGCCTAGCTAGCACACCCACTCCACCCTCAACCCTCTCCAGCATCCCCTCACAATCCCCCATACACCATCAACCTAGCTAACAATACCCAGGACCTGACTCACACCCCCTCCACCCCCAACCCCCTCCACCACCCCCTCACAATCCCCCATACACCATCAGCCTAGCTAACAATACCCACGACCTGACCCACACCCCTCCACCCCCAACCCCCTCCACCATCCCCTCACAATCCCCCATACACCATCAGCCTAGCTAACAATACCTACAACAACCCACACCATCCCTCCACAATCCCCCTTCAACAGTCACCCGAACTAACAATACCCACGACCACCCCCACACCTCTTCTGCCCCCCCCCCCCCCGTCCCCCGTCCCCGTCCACCATATCGGAATCCGAGATCTCAATGCACCGTTTCTCTATGTACCGTCGCTGGCATGATCACGGCGAGTTCGCAATGTCACGTCACTGGCAAACTCGACAGTCTAGGACTCGAGGGGTTTTTTTTCAGCACTTTGTGAATGCCAAAAAATAAAATTCCTTTCAAATTAGACCAGGATTAATGATTGCCAATGGCTTTTCAGAAAAAAAATTATTTGCGTTTGGATTCCCCTTTGAGGGTCTTTTGGGTCTAAACTCCAAAGGGTCTTTTCAGTCTTCTGGGTCTTTTTGGTCTTTGGGGTATTTTTGGTCTTCGGGGTCTTTAAGGGTATTTGGGGTAATGTCAGTCTTCAGGGTATTTATTGGGCTTTGGGGGTCCATTGCATCTTTTCAGTATTTTAGGTCTTCATGGTATTTTGGGTCTTTAAGCATCTTTGGAGTATTTTGGGTCTTCGGGGTCCTTTGGGCCATCTGGGTCTTTTAGGGTCTTCGAGGTCTTTTGGTTCTCTTGGGTCGTTAAGGGTCTTCGGGGCTCTTTTGGGAATTTGCGGTCATTAAGGGTCTTTGGAATATTTTGGGTCTTTGGGGTACTTTTGGGTCCTCGGGGACCTTCTCGGTCTGTTGGGTCCTTGGTAGGAAGGGGGGGGGGGCAGTCTTTAGGGTCCTCTGGGTACTTAAGGTTAAGTATTTCAAGTTACAATTGTGGGTGGCATCAAGTCCGCTGTCCAACCGATGGGTGAAGAGCAGACATACATACATACAAACACTTGCTCAATTATATATAGATTTCCTCTGCAGTCGTTGGACCGATTGACAGGAAATTTTCACCATAGGAGCGCGTCGGACTGCAGAATCTTATAATGGCAATTATGACATCATAGGTCACGTGGTACGGACGCCATCTTGGAATAAATGAAAAAACATTGCGCCTCTGTATCTCCAAAAGCGCTGCATAGAAAAGAGAGACATGGCTCATTGTAAAGAACTCTCCATGCAGAATAACATGTGAATGATGTCATAGGTGCCTCCCTTATGACATCATAATTTGACAAGTAATAAAAACCCATCTGGTCAGGATGAAATTTCTTGAGCATCATCTCGGTATAAATTGACGCAGAAAAAAATAAGACGTCAAAGGTCACGTGGTTCTGCCACCATATTGATTGAAAGGAAAAGCCATAAAAACCACGAACCCTTCTCCGAAACGGCTGAATAGATCGAGGCCAATTTTGCATGCATAATGTTTTAACCATGACCAACAAAAGTTCTGGGGTGATGACGTCGTCGGTCACATGGTTTGTGAGCTATGATTTTTTGAAGCATAAACATTTAAAACCTACCTCCTCCCTCATTAGCTCAATTGGAACGAAGTTCAGGAGAGCTTCTGCGATGGCGTGTCGTCCGTCAGTCCGTAAACACTTGAAACTTCTCCGAAACTGCTGATGGGATTGCGACAAAATTTGGCACAAATGATATTTGTTATGTTGTGACTAAAGTTTGTTCACGGCATTAAAAAAAACTGGGGTCCACCGGGGGTCAGAGTGGATCCAGGCTTGACCCCCAAAAAAGGAATTAGATTTTTCCTTTGAAACTACAAACACTTTTGATGAAACTTCACCACAACCTTCATCACCCATAATGTACCAAAGTTTGTATCAAAGTGGGGTTTTATCAAAGCAAGGTTGTATCAAAGCAAGGTTGTATCAAAGCAGGGTTGCATCAAAGTGGGGTTGCATCAAAGCGGGGTTGCATCAAAGCAGGGTTGCATCAAAGTGTGTCCAATGAAAGGGGGGTTGCATCAAAGCGAGGTTGTATCAAAGCAGGGTTGCATCAAAGCGGGGTTGCATCAAAGCAGGGTTGCATCAAAGCGTGTCCAATGAAAGGGGGGTTGCATCAAAGCGAGGTTGCATCAAATCGTGTCCAATGAAAGGCGGGTTGCATCAAAGCGTGTCCAATGAAAGGGGGATTGCATCAAAGCGAGGTTGCATCAAAGCGTGTCCAATGAAACGTTTTTGTTTTTTGTTGCATCAAAGCAGGGTTGCATCAAAGCGTGTCCAATGAAAGGGGGATTGCATCAAAGCGAGGTTGCATCAAAGCGTGTCCAATGAAACGTTTTTGTTTTTTGTTGCATCAAAGCAGGGTTGCATCAAAGCGTGTCCAATGAAAGGGGGGTTGCATCAAAGCGAGGTTGCATCAAATCATGTCCAATGAAAGGCGGGTTGCATCAAAGCGTGTCCAATGAAAGGGGGATTGCATCAAAGCGTGTCCAATGAAACGTTTTTTTTTTTGTATACAGAATCGAGGCTCGTGAAAGAGCTAACATTTATCAAACAAACAAATCAAACAAGCAAACAAAGAATATAAAAAGGGGAGTGGGAGACAAGATGGGGAGAGAAGGGGAAGCACACAAACACAACATTTCAGAGCAGGGACATCAGGAGATGTGTGGCAGGGAGAGGGCTTGGGGGGAGGCAGGATAGGTATAAAACGCAAGGACACCAAGGACTTCCAGGAAAGAAGTTGGTATTTCAAAAAAGTGGATTTGGGGTGAAATTAGCGGGGGTAGAAAAGATCAAGGTTTTGGATGGGGGAACATAAGAGATGGTGGTGAACAGCTGTTGTAAAGACCTGGAGGGAGGAGTGGGATTGAAGAGAGTGAGGGAGTTTGTTCCAGAAATGGGAGAAAAGAGGACTGAAGGTGAGCAGAGAATCTTGATTTTGGCAGTTTAACAATAAGAGGGTTGCAGGCAGATCTTGTGTGACCTGTAGGAATATTTGGGGGACAGAGCCCAGAGAGAGCTTGGGGAGCAAGGCCGGAGAGGAGTCGGTAGAAAACGGAAAGACCACCAACCTGCCTGCGGTGAGTAAGTGAAAGGCCCTCGGAGATAGCGTCATCGCGGGAGATTCCAATGATTCTGAACGCTTTGGTTTCAACAGCGTGAAGACGAGGTAGGTGTGAGGCAGGAGCACCAGTCCAGAGGGGAGAGCAGTACTCCATTGAGCTGCGGATGAAAGCCTTGTATGTGGTGAGGAGCTCAGGTGTGCCAAGGAAGGACTTCGCACGACGGAGGATGCCCAGTCGGTGACTGGCTTTGGAGGCCAGCTTGGAAATGTGGTTTTCCCAGGAAAGATCATGGCAGATAGTGAGACCCAAAAGCTTGAGAGACAGAACTTCTTGGAGAGGATTATTCAGAAAGTGGAAGGGAGGGTTGTCCAGTCGGTCTTTTCGGAGAGACATCGTAAGAGTGTGAGATTTGTCAAGATTGAAAGACATGTTTCACTTGTTTGCCCAGTCTGTGATTTTGTCCATGTCTGCAGAGAGTGAGGAGGCTGCAGACTGCCGATCTGAGGGATGAAGAATGGAGCGGCAGAGAGTGGAGTCATCAGCAAAGAGATAGAGAGGATTTTCAAGAGAGTCAGAGAGATCATTGATGATGACCAGAAAAGGCACAGGGCCCAGAACATTGCCTTGGGGAACTCCAGCCTGAACAGGAAGATGGGATGAGAGAAACCCATTCAGGGGCAAGTCCGCCAGCCATGCATGGATATTTCCATGGATACCAAAGGAGGAGTGTTTGGTGAGCAGAGTGGGGTGCCAGACCGTATCGAAGGCACGTGATATGTCGAGGGAGACAGCTCTAATTTCCTGTTTGGCATTGAGAACCTTCATCCATTGTTGAGACAGCAGAAGCAGCATGTCCAGAGTAGAGTGACCTGGTCTGAAACCAAATTTATGATCAGATATCAAGCCATTGGAGAAGAGGAAAGCTTTCATATCCGAAGCAATGATGGATTCCATGACTTTCCTGATAATTGGGAGAAGGCTGATTGGTCTGTAGTTGCTAGGATCTGTTTTTGCACCTTTTTGTGCAAAGCGGTGATGTTGGCTGATTTCCAAGCAGATGGCAGTTGACCTTGAGCAAAAGAGAGGGTGAAGAGAACAGAGAGAGGGAGTGAAAGAGCGGAAGAACAGGATTTTAGGACCCGTGGGCTGATGCCGTCAGGTCCAGTTGCAGAATCGGAGTCGAGGGTTGACAGAAACTTTTCCACATTGTCAGGAGGAAAGGACACGGAGTCCAGGAGCAGCTGGGTACGACTGGGTACGGTGGGTACAGAGAGGGATGGGTTTGGGACACAATATTTAGAGGCAAACACAGAGTTGAGACATTCAGCTTTGTCACGTGCGGAGTCAGCTGTGTAGCCGTTTGAGGTAAGGGAGGGGATGGAGGGGGAACAAACACCAGAAACAGATTTGACCAGACGCCACCAGGATTTGGAAGAGGGAGACAGATAAGAGAGTTCGGTCTTGAGAATGGAGAGATATTGTTTCCTGGCTCTCCTGAGGGGGGACACCCACATGTTTCGGGCTTTGTGAAAGGAAATGAGATTTCCTTCCGTTGGATTTGCTTTCCAGGAGACGAAGGCAGGTTGTTTCTGGGCAACAGCCTCACCACAATATTCTGTGTACCATGGACGGGAGGAAGGGTATGACAACTGAAGGCGAGACTGTGCATGAGAGACTGTGCAACTGTGCATGAGAGAGCAATTTACTTTGGAAGAATTCCCAGGATGAGTTGATGTCAGAGGTGGTAGAGATGGGAGACCAGTCCAGATGATTGATGGCTGCTTGAAGACCGTGCCAGTTGGCCAGAGTGAAATGCCAGACTCGTCGACGCTGAGCAGGCTCCCTGAGAATGGTCAGAGAGATGTCCACTTTAACAAGCACATGATCAGATGAGCCGATTGGAGCAGAAGAAGAGCAGCAGACATTTGCAGGGAAGTTAGTCATAACGAAGTCCAGAAGAGAAGATGCTCCGTTGACTGAGATCTGGGTCGGGAAATTGGCAGATTGTGTCGGTCCCAGTGAGTCGCATAAGTCCTTTGCTGAGGAGCCATGGCTGGTGAGAGAGGTACCCACACCCAGCCAACTGGCATGGTGACAATTGAAATCACCATATGAGGAAGAGAGAGTTGGGATAAGTAGATAGAAGTTGGTCCATATTATCAGACAGCGAGATGTAGATGGAGTCATCACTGTTTGGTGGACGGTACAACACATATGAACAAGAGGTGGGAGCGAAGGGGAAGCCGAAGCCAGAGGTATTCCTGGGGGTGTGGTGGAGAGAGGGCAGTGCAGGGCGAGTGAGGAAGAGAGTTTTTGATAAAGATAGCAACCCCACCTCCAGGACAAGGATCAGGTCTATCATTCCGGAGGAGGGAGTAACCCGGGAGAGATTCTAAGGAATCAGAGACATGAAGGAGGAAAGATTCTGTTAAGCAGATCACGTCTGGTTTGTCAGAAGCAACCTGTATGGAGAGATCAGTTAAGTTTGAATGAAGGCCCCGGATGTTTGAGGTCCATACCGTTAATGAAGAGGAAGGGGGAGCATCGGATACAGAACAGGGGGGAGGAGGGGTAGGGTAAGATGTGGAAGAGGTAGGGAGAGCTGTTGAAGGTGCGTCAGAGATTTCAGAATAGCTTGGAGAAAGGGAAGGATGTGGCGGACAAAAGGTTTGATGGTGATTGGGTGAGGCACAATGAGGTGTTATTTGAGGAGGGGGAAGAGCGAGGCAGAAGGTTGGGGGAGATGGAGGTGAGAGTTGGAAGGGGGAAGAAGAGGGGAGGACGCTTTGAGGAGGAGGGGTGAGAGGGGGGAAATGGAGAAGAAATGAGGGTGGGGAGATTTTAAGGGGAGGGGCGAGGGGGGAGTTTATGAGGGGAGGGGTTGGGGGGAGTTTCGGAGGGAAGGGACAAGGGTAGGGATTTGAAAGGGATGGGTGATGGGGAGGATTTGGAGGGGAGGGGGAAGATTTGAAAGGGATGGGTGATGGGGAAGATTTGGAGGGGAGGGGTGATGGGGAAGATTTGGAGGGGAGGGGTGATGGGGAAGATTTGGAGGGAAGGGGTGAGATTGGATTTTAGAGAGTGTACGATTAATGGGAAACGAACAAAGTTGTTGTTGCATCAAAGTTGCATCAAACGAACAACGTTTTGGTTCGACACGAACAAGGTTGCATCAAAGCGAGGTTGCATCAAAGCGTGTCCAATGAAAGGGGGGTTACATCAAAGCGAGGTTGAATCAAAGCGTGCCCAATGAAAGGGTGGTTGCATCAAAGCGAGGTTGCATCAAAACAGGGTTGCATCAAAGCGTGTCCAATGAAAGGGTGGTTGCATCAAAGCGAGGTTGCATCAAAGCGTGTCCAATGAAAGGGGGGTTGCATCAAAGCAGGGTTGCATCAAAGCGTGTCCAATGAAAGGGGGGTTGCATCAAAGCAGGGTTGCATCAAAGCGTGTCCAATGAAAGGGGGGTTACATCAAAGCGAGGTTGAATCAAAGCGTGCCCAATGAAAGGGTGGTTGCATCAAAGCGAGGTTGCATCAAAACAGGGTTGCATCAAAGCGTGTCCAATGA
Source organism: Myxine glutinosa (assembly GCF_964187855.1). Taxonomy (NCBI): domain Eukaryota; kingdom Metazoa; phylum Chordata; class Myxini; order Myxiniformes; family Myxinidae; genus Myxine; species Myxine glutinosa. The sequence goes on along the minus strand of NC_136269.1, from coordinate 146,243,701 downwards.
AAGGGTGGTTGCATCAAAGCGAGGTTGCATCAAAGCGTGTCCAATGAAAGGGTGGTTGCATCAAAGCGGGGTTGCATCAAAGCGGGGTTGCACTTTCCATCACACACTTTTCATCATACACTTTTCATTAAACACTTTTCATGATACACTTTTCATTAAACACTTTTCATCATACCCTTTTCATCATACACTTTTCATCATACCCTTTTCATCATACCCTTTTCATCATACCCTTTTCATCATACACTTTTCATCACACACTTTTCATCACACACTTTTCATCAGACACTTTTCATCATACACTTTACATCACACACTTTTCATCGTACACTTTACATCATACCCTTTTCATCATACCCATTTCATCATACCCTTTTCATCATACACTTTCCATCATACACTTTTCTTCACACCCTTTTCATCATACCCTTTTCATCACACCCTTTTCATCATACCCTTTTCATCATACCCTTTTCATCATACCCATTTCATCATACCCTTTTCATCATACCCTTTTCATCACACCCTTTCCATCATACCCTTTTCATCATACCCATTTCATCATACCCTTTTCATCATACCCATTTCATCATACCCTTTTCATCATACCCTTTTCATCATACACTTTTCATCACACACTTTTCATCACACACTTTTCATCACACACTTTTCATCACACACTTTTCATCACACACTTTTCATCATACACTTTTCATCACACACTTTTCATAACACACTTTTCATCATACCCTTTTCATCATACACTTTCCATCATACCCATTTCATCATACCCATTTCATCATACCCTTTTCATCATACCCTTTTCATCATACCCTTTTCATCATACCCATTTCATCATACCCTTTTCATCATACCCTTTTCATCACACCCTTTTCATCATACCCATTTCATCATACCCTTTTCATCATACCCTTTTCATCACACCCTTTTCATCACACCCTTTTCATCACACCCTTTCCATCACACCCTTTTCATCACACCCTTTCCATCATACCCTTTTCATCACACCCATTTCATCATACCCTTTTCATCATACCCTTTCCATCACACCCATTTCATCATACCCTTTTCATCATACCCTTTCCATCACACCCATTTCATCATACCCTTTCCATCATACCCTTTTCATCATACCCTTTCCATCACACCCATTTCATCATACCCTTTTCATCATACCCTTTTCATCATACCCTTTTCATCATACCCTTTTCATCATACCCTTTTCATCATACCCTTTTCATCATACACTTTCCATCATACCCTTTTCATCATACCCATTTCATCATACCCTTTTCATCATACCCTTTTCATCACACCCTTTTCATCACACCCTTTTCATCACACCCTTTCCATCACACCCTTTTCATCACACCCTTTCCATCATACCCTTTTCATCACACCCATTTCATCATACCCTTTTCATCATACCCTTTCCATCACACCCATTTCATCATACCCTTTTCATCATACCCTTTCCATCACACCCATTTCATCATACCCTTTCCATCATACCCTTTTCATCATACCCTTTTCATCATACACTTTCCATCATACCCTTTTCATCACACCCTTTTCATCATACCCTTTTCATCATACACTTTTCTTCACACCCTTTTCATCATACCCTTTTCATCATACACTTTCCATCACACCCATTTCATCATACCCTTTTCATCATACCCTTTTCATCACACCCTTTTCATCATACCCTTTTCATCATACACTTTTCTTCACACCCTTTTCATCATACCCTTTTCATCATACCCTTTTCATCATACCCATTCCATCACACCCTTTTCATCATACCCTTTTCATCATACACTTTTCTTCACACCCTTTTCATCACACCCTTTTCATCACACCCTTTTCATCACACCCTTTCCATCACACCCTTTTCATCACACCCTTTCCATCATACCCTTTTCATCACACCCATTTCATCATACCCTTTTCATCATACCCTTTCCATCACACCCATTTCATCATACCCTTTTCATCATACCCTTTCCATCACACCCATTTCATCATACCCTTTCCATCATACCCTTTTCATCATACCCTTTTCATCATACACTTTCCATCATACCCTTTTCATCACACCCTTTTCATCATACCCTTTTCATCATACACTTTTCTTCACACCCTTTTCATCATACCCTTTTCATCATACACTTTCCATCACACCCATTTCATCATACCCTTTTCATCATACCCTTTTCATCACACCCTTTTCATCATACCCTTTTCATCATACACTTTTCATCATACCCTTTTCATCACACCCTTTTCATCACACCCTTTTCATCACACCCTTTACATCACACCCTTTTCATCACACCCTTTTCATCACACCCTTTCCATCACACCCTTTTCATCACACCCTTTTCATCACACCCTTTCCATCATACCCTTTTCATCATACCCTTTTCATCACACCCTTTTCATCATACCCATTTCATCACACCCTTTTCATCATACCCTTTTCATCATACCCATTTCATCACACCCTTTCCATCATACCCTTTCCATCATACCCTTTTCATCACACCCTTTTCATCACACCCTTTTCATCACACCCTTTTCATCACACCCTTTACATCACACCCTTTTCATCACACCCTTTTCATCACACCCTTTCCATCACACCCTTTTCATCACACCCTTTTCATCACCCCCTTTCCATCATACCCTTTTCATCATACCCTTTTCATCATACCCTTTTCATCATACCCTTTTCATCACACCCTTTCCATCATACCCTTTTCATCATACCCATTTCATCATACCCTTTTCATCATACCCTTTTCATCACACCCTTTTCATCACACCCTTTCCATCACACCCTTTTCATCATACACTTTTCATCAAACACTATTCATCAAACACTTTTCATCATACACTATTCATCAAACACTTTTCATCACCCCCTTTCCATCACACCCTTTTCATCACCCCCTTTCCATCATACCCTTTTCATCATACCCTTTCCATCACACCCTTTTCATCACCCCCTTTCCATCATACCCTTTTCATCATACCCTTTTCATCATACCCTTTTCATCATACCCTTTTCATCACACCCTTTCCATCATACCCTTTTCATCATACCCATTTCATCATACCCTTTTCATCATACCCTTTTCATCACACCCTTTTCATCACACCCTTTCCATCATACCCTTTTCATCACACCCTTTCCATCATACCCTTTTCATCACACCCTTTTCATCATACCCTTTTCATCACACCCTTTTCATCACACCCTTTTCATCACACCCTTTTCATCATACCCATTTCATCATACCCTTTTCATCATACCCTTTTCATCACACCCTTTCCATCACACCCTTTTCATCACACCCTTTTCATCACACCCTTTCCATCATACCCTTTCCATCACACCCTTTTCATCACACCCTTTTCATCACACCCTTTTCATCATACCCTTTTCATCATACCCTTTTCATCATACCCATTTCATCATACCCTTTTCATCATACCCTTTTCATCATACCCTTTTCATCATACCCTTTTCATCACACCCTTTCCATCACACCCTTTTCATCACACCCTTTTCATCACACCCTTTCCATCATACCCTTTCCATCACACCCTTTTCATCACACCCTTTTCATCACACCCTTTTCATCATACCCTTTTCATCATACCCTTTTCATCATACCCTTTTCATCATACCCATTTCATCACACCCTTTTCATCATACCCTTTCCATCATACCCTTTTCATCATACCCTTTTCATCATACCCTTTTCATCATACCCATTTCATCACACCCTTTTCATCACACCCTTTCCATCACACCCTTTTCATCATACCCTTTTCATCACACCCTTTCCATCACACCCTTTTCATCACACCCTTTTCATCACACCCTTTCCATCATACCCTTTCCATCACACCCTTTTCATCACACCCTTTTCATCACACCCTTTTCATCATACCCTTTTCATCATACCCTTTTCATCATACCCTTTTCATCATACCCATTTCATCACACCCTTTTCATCACACCCTTTCCATCACACCCTTTTCATCACACCCTTTTCATCACACCCTTTCCATCATACCCTTTCCATCACACCCTTTTCATCACACCCTTTTCATCACACCCTTTTCATCATACCCATTTCATCATACCCTTTTCATCATACCCTTTTCATCATACCCTTTTCATCATACCCTTTTCATCACACCCTTTCCATCACACCCTTTTCATCACACCCTTTTCATCACACCCTTTCCATCATACCCTTTCCATCACACCCTTTTCATCACACCCTTTTCATCACACCCTTTTCATCATACCCTTTTCATCATACCCTTTTCATCATACCCTTTTCATCACACCCTTTTCATCACACCCTTTTCATCATACCCTTTCCATCACACCCTTTTCATCACACCCTTTTCATCACACCCTTTCCATCATACCCTTTTCATCATACCCTTTCCATCACACCCTTTTCATCACACCCTTTTCATCACACCCTTTCCATCATACCCTTTCCATCACACCCTTTTCATCACACCCTTTTCATCACACCCTTTTCATCACACCCTTTTCATCATACCCTTTTCATCATACCCTTTTCATCATACCCATTTCATCATACCCTTTCCATCACACCCTTTTCATCACACCCTTTTCATCACACCCTTTCCATCACACCCTTTTCATCATACCCTTTTCATCATACCCTTTTCATCATACCCTTTTCATCATACCCTTTTCATCATACCCTTTTCATCACACCCTTTTCATCATACCCTTTTCATCATACCCTTTTCATCATACCCTTTTCATCATACCCTTTTCATCATACCCTTTTCATCATACCCTTTTCATCATACCCTTTTCATCATACCCTTTTCATCATACCCTTTTCATCATACCCTTTTCATCACACCCTTTTCATCAACCCTTTTCATCATACCCTTTTCATCATACCCTTTTCATCATACCCTTTTCATCATACCCTTTTCATCATACCCTTTTCATCACACCCTTTTCATCATACCCTTTTCATCATACCCTTTTCATCATACCCTTTTCATCATACCCTTTTCATCATACCCTTTTCATCATACCCTTTTCATCATACCCTTTCCATCACACCCTTTTCATCATACCCTTTTCATCACACCCTTTTCATCATACCCTTTTCATCATACCCTTTTCATCATACCCTTTTCATCATACCCTTTTCATCATACCCTTTTCATCATACCCTTTCCATCACACCCTTTTCATCATACCCTTTTCATCACACCCTTTTCATCATACCCTTTTCATCATACCCTTTTCATCATACCCTTTTCATCATACCCTTTTCATCATACCCTTTTCATCATACCCTTTTCATCACACCCATTTCATCATACACTTTTCATCATACCCTTTTCATCATACCCTTTTCATCATACCCTTTTCATCACACCCATTTCATCATACACTTTTCATCATACCCTTTTCATCACACCCATTTCATCATACCCTTTTCATCACACCCATTTCATCATACACTTTTCATCATACCCTTTTCATCATACCCTTTTCATCACACCCTTTTCATCATACCCTTTTCATCATACACTTTTCATCATACCCTTTTCATCATACCCTTTTCATCACACCCTTTTCATCATACCCTTTTCATCATACCCTTTTCATCATACCCTTTTCATCACACCCATTTCATCATACACTTTTCATCATACCCTTTTCATCATACCCTTTTCATCATACCCTTTTCATCATACCCTTTTCATCACACCCTTTTCATCATACACTTTTCATCATACCCTTTTCATCATACCCTTTTCATCATACCCTTTTCATCACACCCTTTTCATCATACCCTTTTCATCATACACTTTTCATCATACCCTTTTCATCATACCCTTTTCATCATACCCTTTTCATCATACCCTTTTCATCATACCCTTTTCATCATACCCTTTTCATCATACCCTTTTCATCATACCCTTTTCATCATACCCTTTTCATCATACCCTTTTCATCATACCCTTTTCATCATACCCTTTTCATCATACCCTTTTCATCATACCCTTTTCATCACACCCTTTTCATCATACACTTTTCATCATACCCTTTTCATCATACACTTTTCATCATACCCTTTTCATCATACCCTTTTCATCACACCCTTTTCATCATACCCTTTTCATCATACACTTTTCATCATACACTTTTCATCATACACTTTTCATCACACCCTTTTCATCACACCCTTTTCATCATACCCTTTTCATCATACACTTTTCATCATACCCTTTTCATCATACACTTTTCATCATACCCTTTTCATCATACCCTTTTCATCACACCCTTTTCATCATACCCTTTTCATCATACACTTTTCATCATACCCTTTTCATCATACACTTTTCATCATACCCTTTTCATCACACCCTTTTCATCATACACTTTTCATCATACCCTTTTCATCATACACTTTTCATCATACCCTTTTCATCATACCCTTTTCATCACACCCTTTTCATCATACCCTTTTCATCATACACTTTTCATCATACACTTTTCATCATACACTTTTCATCACACCCTTTTCATCATACACTTTTCATCATACCCTTTTCATCATACCCTTTTCATCATACCCTTTTCATCATACCCTTTTCATCATACACTTTCCATCACACCCATTTCATCATACCCTTTTCATCATACCCTTTTCATCATACCCTTTTCATCATACACTTTTCATCATACCCTTTTCATCATACCCTTTTCATCATACACTTTTCATCACACCCTTTTCATCACACCCTTTTCATCATACCCTTTTCATCATACCCTTTTCATCATACACTTTCCATCACACCCATTTCATCATACCCTTTTCATCATACCCTTTTCATCATACCCTTTTCATCATACACTTTTCATCACACCCTTTTCATCATACCCTTTTCATCACACCCTTTTCATCATACCCTTTTCATCATACACTTTTCATCATACCCTTTTCATCATACCCTTTTCATCACACCCTTTTCATCATACCCTTTTCATCATACACTTTTCATCATACCCTTTTCATCATACCCTTTTCATCATACCCTTTTCATCATACCCTTTTCATCATACCCTTTTCATCATACCCTTTTCATCATACCCTTTTCATCATACCCTTTTCATCACACCCTTTCATCATACCCTTTTCATCATACCCTTTCCATCATACCCTTTCCATCATACCCTTTTCATCATACCCTTTTCATC
>NC_136269.1:146181192-146236192 GCF_964187855.1 Myxine glutinosa | reverse complement strand
TCAAAAATTGTCAGTTTTCATCAGATTAATTTTAAATTTGAAGACGATTTGCATATCAGGTCACTGAGTTCAACCACTAATTATTTTTGAGGTCAAAGGATGCTCTACTGAGTGCCATTCCACTTTGTTCTGTTTTGCCAAGTGTTGCTCTATGAGTGATTTTTCATTTTGTCTGTTTGTCTGTGTCTGTGTGTGTGTTCGTCTGTCTGTTTGTATGTCAATCTCCTACAGGTCATGATTTCAAATTGATCATAACGAAACTTCACTAAACTGTAGGGTTGGTCATAAGGAAGAAGCCTATTGATTTTGAGGTCAAAAGGTCAACATAGGCCAAAGGCCAACGACTTCATCAAATTTCTAAAATCCTCAATTTTTAGCCAATTGACTTGAAATTTGAGGATGATTTGCACCTCAGGTCACTGAATTCAACCACCAATTACTTTTGACGTCTAAAGGTGAAAAGGTTAGCATAAGCCAAATTTCTAAAATCCATTTTCATCTGATTGACTTGAAATTTGAAGAGGATTTGCATATTTGATCACTGAATTCAACCACTAATTACTTTTGAGGTCAACAGAGGCGAAAAGGTCACCAACTTGTTTTTGGGGATTTCACAAGTATTGTGCTATATGCACGACGCATTTCTTGTTTATTTGTTAACTGGACCGCATTTGTCTGCAATCTGTAATCAAATGTAATCTGTTGTACTTGTAGGCTGTAGATTCCAATGCCGATTGTGTTTTGGATTGTTCTTCACTGTGCCAATCATTTACAAACCTTTATTGTGTGTACCAGAGTGAGTGCCTTGTTCATGTAAAACCATAATCTCTGATGGATCCATTGTGCACATGGGCACTTGTAATTCCTCTTAAGCTGCAGATTTTCCATCCAAGGTGACTGCAATTGGAGGGTTTTCAGAACAGAGAGTGGAGCTCAAAGCTGTGACATTTGGTTAAAATCTGGGCCACAAATCACATTTCACTGAAACAATAAACTTGTAGAACATGTTAAATATCTTACGGAAGCTTGTTCTTTTGCATGATTATAAACGCTTCTGGTGTTCATGCAAACTTGCTCGTTTAACAAAGTTTGAATGATGTGTTGATTTATTTGACCACTGCACTGTGAAGTGATAGCAAGGCTTTCACCTGGATCTGGAGCCTCCAAACCTCTATCCATCACAGGTATGGGTTTTCTTTTACAGCAATGCACTGTTCATGGGGGAGCGTGTACATAAATGCCAGGTGGGACAAGGACATCATGACACAATGGACAACGACAGTGCCCTCCATAAGTATTCGAACAGCGAAGTCAAATTTGTTATTATTACTATATACTCAAGAAATTTGGATTTTAGATCAAAATATTGTCGTGTGGCTGGCTCTCAGTTAACACCGAGAGTAAGCCACGGATGGAAACGAGCGTTAATGAAGGCGTTCACTTCAATCGATGGCGGATGATACACGAGATGATACTCTGGTACCCAATCATGGTTCGTGGTGAGGGTCCCCTCGGTCACTCTAACCTCATCAACGGACCGACTCACCTCAACCCCCAAGCTCCCTTGGACCTGGTCAAGCTTTTCCTCCATGGGACTGTCCCAGGTCTCCAGCCGCTGGATCAAATCATGCAAACCATCATCACCAATCATTTCTGGCCCCACCAGGTACTCGTCAATAAATACCCGGTCCGGCTCCGTTACACGGACCCCCAATACCTCTACCCCCTCTTGCTCTGCACAACTGCCCTTGTGCTGCACCATTCCAAATTCATCCCCCTGTTGATGTGTTGCGGCATCCACTCGGCCCCGATAACCTTCCAGGCCTTCATGTGGCAAACATTTCCCATTTACATTTTGACACTCTCCATTTACCTGTAGACACTCCCCATTCATCTCCAAATTTCCTTCCCATCCCAATTCTGTTGCCATTCCCAGCTCCTGGGTGCCATGCACATCAGCTTGGGTCTCACACTCTTCCACTGTCACAGTTAACTCCCCCCATTTTGATTCAAATTCTGCCACCCTTGGCATCTCCTGTATTTCCTTCCCCTGTTAACTCATTTCCTTCATTTCGTTACTCATTCGCTTACTCTGAGCATCCATTTTCTTATTCATTGCTTTCATTTTATCAATCTGAGCATCCATTTTGTTTTCTATTTCTTTCATAAAATTTATCAAGTCCTGGTAAGTTATAGGACCCGTCTCTGTAGCGGGGGAGGTGCCATTACTATTCTCAACTCCCCCTATATTCGGCCCACTTCCAACCTCCTCGGCATCTCCATTCCGCACACCCAATTCAGCGTCCGCCATTACGCTCGTACCCCCAACCGACTATTAGAATTTGTATCGCCTTCGACTATAAAAAAAAAAAATTCTTCCTAATGTCGAGCGCGATGTACGCTCGGCTGTGTCGATCTCAGCCCGCGGACAAAAAAATTGTCCGCCGAGTCCAAATCCGCACTCCTGACACCAAATGTCGTGTGAATGCTCTCTCAGTTAGGCACCGAGAGTAAGTCACGGATGAAAACGAGCGTTAATGAAGGCGTTCACTTCAATCGATGGCGGATGATATGCGAGAAGGAATGAAGAATGCCGACTCACCTGCACAGGCCCCGCGCAGGCGTCTTCACCCTGCAAAAAGTAACTCAAACCGAGGCGGATTTTATGTAGAATTAAAACACGGCTTTATTTCCGGACCCCGAGAACCAAAGAACGCGACGATATCTAAAACCCCTAATGAGCGCTCCTACACACAGACTTCAACAACAGACGAATGGGGAGGATAAATTAAAAGAACCGTTGTGTTTGCTGCGGCTTATCTCTGTCTGCAGTGTGTCAGGGATCGTCAAGCTTCAAGCGCAGTCATCCGACGCGGCTCCGGTGTTGGCGGGAAGTAGGCCTCGATGCGCCCTTGTTCACAAGGGCTCGACAAGGCCTCCCGCGCGAAGCGAGGGGGCTGGCGTGCAACCCGCCTCCTCAGCCGTGCAACCCGCCTCCTCAGCCATGCAACCCGCCTCCTCAGCCGTGCAACCCGCCTCCTCAGCCGTGCAATGTCCTCCCGGGTTTGGCATGGGACTGTGATGCACTCAATGTTTGGAAAAAAGGGAGAGAGGGTCGAGGGCAAAGGTGGCAAATGGAGTAAGCGGTCGAGGGAGAGGAATCACGAGGCAGCAGAGGGAAGAGGTCCGGCAGGAAGGAAGCCAAAAACGAGAAGACAGAAGAGGGCAAAATGTCAGTCAGCGAGTTGCTTTTTCGCTCGTCATCTGATGTCACCGGCCCTTCTCTACCAATCAGCACGTCGCTTCTTTCTCGCCCCTCACGTCCTCCAATCCGAGGGAAGCTTCTTGCCCCGCCCCTAGCCAAGCACCAGTCCGTCCTTACTTTGCCAATCGGCGACCTGCTTCTTACTCACCCTTTTCCTGCCTGCTCAATGTTCCATCGCCATGGTGTGCAATGCGCGGTTGCTTCCTGACTGTTCTTCCGGTCAGTTCCATTGTTAGTGTGGCAGAGGGGCATTAATTAGTGTGTGCACTAATGGGCCGAACTAATGTCTATGGTGCGTTGCCATACGGGACACAGGTATGATCACAGGTTTGACACACCGGGGAAATAAAATAATCCCTACCCTACCTAACACAACGATCATTCTTGTATGATCACAAAGATAAACTTAATGCAAACAAACCGCCTAAACCGAACTTATTACATCGAGATTCCCTATTGAGACAGTCGAAGCACCTACCTATGCAGATCTACCTGGATCGATATATGCCCTACCCCAAAATTCATAACAATATTAATATGAGGCAAGAGTAGAGGTCAGATTTTTTTAGTATTTCTATGTGTATGTGTATATATATTTCTATGTGTATGTTTTTATTTTTATTTTTATATATATACATATATATATATATATATATATATATATATATATATATATATATATATATATATATTGTTGCGGATATGGGATTTGCATCCATCCATATCCGCTTGTAAATATTCCCCTATTTCCTCAATACTTCCTGTTGTGGAAAACCATTCAGGTCCGCACAACTTTTAGTCCAACGGTTTGGTTTAATTGCATTTAGATCATCACATCATTCCTGTAAGTAGAAATACACAATAAGCATACGATGCGACATCTCATAAAGCCATTCATATCAGTCAATGCAAGCAAGCTAGATATTCTATAAAGGCGTACCATTAACGAGGCTACCGATGTAACATGTCACAAGGGAGAAGTCTCGGAGCACTGACACGGCAACGGGTCTTATAGTCACGCCCCTAGTGGGGACAACAATGACAGCGAGCAGCGAGCATCCCCACCCGGGTTCAGTACGGATACGATTTCACTACATTCACCCCCCCGTCAGAATTATACGGCCGCGTGGCTAAAAGCGAGTGAGCGTCAGCATGGGCGCGGAGTATTAGTCGGCCCAACCGTAGCGGGCCGGGCGGCGAATTTCTCTGCCAGCACGCGTTCGAAATTCCCCGGGTACGGCGTCTCGTAACCCTGTATCCCCGGTGTCAGAGGCGTCAACAGGGTCGGGTGATGAAGGGGGTAACGCCAAGTCGTCGGACCCGGGCAGTCTCGACGGGGGGAGGGTCGGTGGACTGTCGGCGATGGGAGCGTCGGGAGAGGTCATAGTCTCATAGACGGGTTCGACTGGTTCGTCCGATTCCCTACTAAGGTCGTCGACCCCGCAAGGGGCAAGATGACGAACGGAGACAGTAGTCTCACGACCATCAGACGTCATCACACGAGCATGCTCAGGATTAGCCTGGAGAATCTGCACTTTGTCCACAAGGGGGTCGTACTTGCTCGCGCGAACTGCCCGTTTAAGGTAGGCCGGCCCGGGCCCAGCGAGCCAACTGGGCAAAGACCGTATACACCCCGAGCTCCTGGGGTGGTGGAAAAGACGCTCGTGGGGAGTTTGGTTAGTTGCCGTACTCAGGAGTGCCCGGATTGAGTTCAACGCCGCAGGTAGCGACCAAGCCCATTTATCGAGGCCCCGGCCGTGGGTCCGGAGATGGAGCATGACGGCCCTCCAGATAATCCCGTTGAAGCGTTCGATCTGCCCATTAGCCTGGGGTCTATACGGCGTGGTGTAACTAGACGCAACGTTGTTTTGGAGCAGATAGCCGCGCACCTCCTGAGACAAGAAGACTGCACCCCGGTCGGTATGGACATAGGCCGGGTAACCGAACATTGAGAACAAGTTCTGTAAGCAACGCATCACCGTGGCAGCAGTCATGTCCGCGCACATATAAGCAAAGGGGAATCGTGAGTACTCATCAACGATAGTGAGCAGATAGCGAGAGCCGCTCGACACCGGCAAAGGGCCCTTGAAATCCATCGCCAAGCGTTCCCACGGGCGTGTAGCCTTCACCAGAGTCCCCATAGGGGGGTTATAGAAACGCGGTTTGATTTCCGCGCAGATAGCGCAGTCGCGACAGATACGGCGGATATCGTCAATCGAGTAAGGGAGATTCCCACTCCGCACGAAATGAGCGAAACGCGTTACGCCGGGATGGCCCGCAGTAGCATGCAGCACCCGTAGGCCCTCCAACGAGGTGATACCAGCACATGTAGTGGGGCGCGATAAGGCATCGGCGGCCTGGCCGGGATGGCCCGCAGTAGCATGCAGCACCCGTAGGCCCTCCAACGAGGTGATACCAGCACATGTAGTGGGGCGCGATAAGGCATCGGCGGCCTGGTTATCCTTCCCTGGGCGATATTTGATGGTGTAACAGAAGTCGGCGAGTTCGATACGCCAGCGAGTGATTTTCTCGTTCTTAATGCGCTGGGCGTGTAAGGTGTCGTACATGAACGCAACGCTTTGCTGGTCCGTGATGATTTGGAAGCTCCGCCCGAGTAGGTACGGGCGCCATCGCCGAATAGACTCGACGATCGCATACGCTTCCTTTTCAACGGACGAGTGCCGCCGCTCAGCGGAGGTAAGAGTCCGTGAAAAGAAAGCCACGGGACGTCCCCCTTGGGAGAGGGTCGCCGCGATGGCCTGATCCGAGGCGTCACTTTCGAGGACGAACGAGCCGCTCTCGTCAATGGTTGCTACGGCGGCTCGGGCGATGTCGGTCTTAAGTCCTTCAAAGGCCGTCAATGCGGCCGAACTCAGGGGAAAGGTGTCGCAGGCCACAAGGGGGCGAAGTTTCGCGGAGAAATTTTGCACCCATTTGGAGTAATGGGCGAACAGCCCAAGGGCGCGTTTCAGGGAAGCCCGATCGCAGGGAGGGGCCATGTCGAGCAAAGGTCGCAGACGTTCCTTATCCGGAGAGACAGAGCCATGGGTCACGGTGTACCCCAGAAGATCTATGGTGCGTAGGGAGTATCGGCACTTATCCTCGTTCATAGTTAAGTGATACCGTTGCGCGACCTCAAGGAAGCGCTTCAGATTAGCGTCATGGTGCCCTTGGTCATATCCACAAACCGTAAGGTTATCGAGGTAGACGAAAACATCGGTTAAGTGCTCCCGCGCAACGAGGTCATCCATGGCCCTCTGGAAACAAGCGACCCCGTTCGTCACCCCAAAGGGCAATCGTGTAAATTGGTACAACCGCTGCCCCGACTCGAAAGCGGTATAGATACGATCCGCCCTAGAGATAGGGATCTGGTGGTACGCACTACGGAGATCGAGAGTACTATAGACCGAATACTGGGACACCTGTTGCACTAGCGCGTCCATCCCCGGAAGGGGGTAGGCATCCAGCTGTGTAAAGCGGTTAATCGTTTGGGAATAGTCGATTACCATGCGTTTGCGGTGGGCCTCACTGCGCACCACTAAGACCTGAGCACGCCACGGTGACCTACTAGGTTCTATGATGCCGTCTTTCAAGAGCTGTGTCGTTTCGTCCGCAATGAATTGCATGTCCGCGCGGGAGTAGCGTCTCGATTTTACCGCGACAGGGGTACAGTCGGAGGTTAGATTGGGGAACAGCGAAAGCGGACGGACGTCCATTTGCGCTAGGGCGCACACCGTTAGCGCGTCGTCCGCCCCCACAACAAGAGTGTCAGGCCCACCGAACTCCATTACCAGACGTCCATGCAGCTTAAGAAAATCGTGTCCTAGCAGAATATCAGCACATAATGCGGGTAAAACCATAAGGTGTACATCAGGGAAAACCCGTCCCTTTAGCACTAGTTTCAATCGGCATTCCCCTTTTGTGCTAAGCCGGAGTCCCTGGGATGCCATGAAGATCCGTCGTGTAGACCGCCCGATCCGCCATCCATGCCTGAGCACAAGTCGCTGGTCGATAAAACTATCCGTAGATCCGGTGTCCACCAAGGCCTGAACACAATGGCCCTCAACCATAAGGGGAATAAGGGCTTGAGCCAGGCCAGACGAGGCAGCTGGGAGCGGGACTGAGCCCCCCGAATGGGTCGGACCAGCCTCGCGGGTGGATCCTACACCAGCTGCAGTTTTGCGATCGTGGCCGGAGTCTGCGTTGACCATGGGAAATCCATTATCGTCATCAGAGGACTTTCCCCAGCATTCCGGTGTTTCGCGATTCAAAATCCGATGAGAAAAGGCCTCAGTAGTATTTGACATCGCCTTTTGACACTCCTGGCAGATATAGGCTTCCGTTGTAGCCGAAATCGCCTTTTTCGTTTGGTCGCTTTGACAAAAGGCTTCCGTAGTATTCGAAATCGCCTTTTTCGTTTGGTCGCTTTGACAAAAGGCGTCCGTAGTAGTATTCGAAATCGCCTTTTTCGTTTGGTCGCTTTGACAAGAGGCTTCCGTAGTATTCGAAAGCTGTTTCTTCCCTTGCGTGGCTCGAGGTTTGGCCAAGGACGCGGCCTTTGTCCCCGATGGAGAATGAGACGGTGGTGGCTTTCCGGTGGCGCCAGTCAAGGTTGTCTGAGCGCCCAGCGGGCCGCAGCGAGGGGCCCTCCCCTTCGAAGACGGGTAAGGCGCTGGGCTCGTGGGTTCTGCTACAAGCCCGTTCAAGGTTGCCGCGCCTGCGCGACCGCGGCTGCGCGTGTCGAAGGGCCGCGAGCCGCGTGCCGATTTCTTGCAAACTTTCGCGTAATGTCCCTTTAGCGAGCACAAATGGCAAATAGCGTCACGTGCCGGACACACGACTCGGGCATGACGAGGCCCTCCACAAAAAAAACATGCGGCCCCGCGCAAGGCCTTGGGTCTGCTGGTCGTAACGGCAGCTGTCAGGGTAGGGTCATCCTCCGGAGCATCCCGGAGTTCAGCAGGCGGATCCACGTCCTCGTCAGTGGTCCTCTCCGGCCGGGCGTGTAGTGAGGTGCCCGCCAAAAGGCGCGTGCGATCATAGGCGTTCGATTGCATCCGCGCTTCAGTATACACCGTCGCTTGCTCAACCGCCGTAGCGAAGGTCAGGTCGGTCTTCTCCAAGAGTTTGAGACGTAGTTCCTGAGAGGAGACCCCTGCTATGAAGGCATCTAAAAGTCGATCATCTTTAGCCTGCTCGGGAGTCCGTGGCTGGGCGCTGTCCAGCATGAGCTGCCGGAGCTCCTGGGCGTAATGATCCATAGGCTCGTTGGGTTGCTGCCGTCGCGTCTGCAGCAAATAACGCGCATACACAGGGCTTTTTTCTTTTATATAAAGCCGCTTGAGCTCCGCGACGGTAAGATCATACGTCGTGCATTGAGCGACCGAGTGGTAGACCCGGTAGTCGATTTTTGAGTGTAATATTGCTAGCTTCGCGGCAGGCGTCGGAGCGGTATCAGGCTCATTAAAGAGATGCTCCAGCTGCTTGAGCCAGTGCTTGAGTTGCAAGCCTCCGTCCGTGGCTTGTGGGTCGGCGCTGAAAATGGACACCGTCAACGTCTTGTTGCCAGCCATGTCAGCAGATCATAAATGCAATTAAGTGTTGTGGAAAACCATTCAGGTCCGCACAACTTTTAGTCCAACGGTTTGGTTTAATTGCATTTAGATCATCACATCATTCCTGTAAGTAGAAATACACAATAAGCATACGATGCGACATCTCATAAAGCCATTCATATCAGTCAATGCAAGCAAGCTAGATATTCTATAAAGGCGTACCATTAACGAGGCTACCGATGTAACATGTCACAAGGGAGAAGTCTCGGAGCACTGACACGGCAACGGGTCTTATAGTCACGCCCCTAGTGGGGACAACAATGACAGCGAGCAGCGAGCATCCCCACCCGGGTTCAGTACGGATACGATTTCACTACACTTCCCAACTATCCCCAATCCCCCATTCCCTAGTCCCATTTTCTGTAAACAACACTCTGTAGACCCGACCTCCCCCTATTTCCCCCATTAAATGTCGTGCCCAGGTTCACCGCATCTCATGTAAGACAACTATAGGACATCTTGCTAGTTATTCTTAGTCTATGTCAGTTAAGGACTCGTTTCCATTAATTCTGACCCTTCGTTGCACCAGAATGTGATTGTATGGCACCGTTAGGAAGTTTAGGACCTCCCAATACCTCCCCGCAGCTCTTCCTCACGGTTCAGCAACAACAACAACAACAGTAACGGCAGCAGCGGGCGCGGGAGTGCGCGTCCTCACTCCGGCTTGGTTGGTAGGGGGTGTTGGGAGGGCACCAGGCCTCCCCAACGAGCCGCCATCGAACATGTGCTCGACGGGGTTACCAAATAGGGGCTCCCTGTCAGCTCCTCGTCAAGGGCGGAGCCCGGTAACCCCCGCACCCAATAGAAGCGGCGGACCGGCCCCAGTGGGGCGGAGCCAACCAGCCGAGGGCGTGTCACTCCCCGCTGAGCATGCGCAGGGAGAGGGAGGTGACGTCAGATGCGCGCTGAGCTTGGAGCAAGCAAGACGTACCCTCCGAGCGCTGTGAGGCCTCCCCGCATCTTCTGGACTGGACCGTGCTTTATCCTGTCCCCGAGCCAAGGTGCACCTTGTGCCATCGAACTACCTGTCCCTCCCTGCCATCAATCCCTGTGTAAGTCAGCCTTGTTCCGTTTGTCTGTGGTCTGTCCGGGAATAGATAAGATTGTATTTAAGTGCCCATCTCTTCTGTGTCTTTTACCTAACTCTGCCGTGTAATCTACCCCCCTTTTCTCCACCACTGTAATTATACCCTCCTCCGGAGGTCTTGAGAACTGTACCCCTTGCGTCGTTTCCTCTTTCCCAGTCGTCGCGTCCTTTCCATCATTGATTTGGCATAGCGCGATTTGGTCAACGTCTGGGTGGAATCGGGGTCTAGTCGGGGAATAACTGTTCGGTCGCGGCAATACCACCGCTCGGTAAATAACATCTAAACCGCGTCCGTAACAATTGGTGTCGAGGAGTGGGATTCGAGGCCCGAACCAAAAATTTTTTAAAACATCTAGGAAAAAATTTGGTCAAAATTATAAAGTACCGAAATTTGATTTTGTTTTACAAAAAACCCGAATTTTGAAAGTCGCGCTATGGGAGATCAAGACGGCTGGGTTCCGGTAGAGGAGAGTGAGGCAGGGTCGATCCAGGACCAAATTGAGGGACATGAGGAGAGCGAAGCAGTGAGGGCGGCAGGTTCGCAAAATGGCGTCCTCGCGCATGAGGTTACGGGCGCGCAAAATGGCGCCTCGCACATGGCTACGGCGACCGCGCCCGCGACCGTAGCAGCGCCGCTGGTGGATTCGAACCTTTTTTTCCTGCAAATGAGGGCCCTTATGGGACAAATGGGAGACCAAATTGGAGGTTTGAAAAACAGTATAGAGGCTCAGAGTGAGCAAATGGGGGTAATGGGGTCCAATAGCGAGAAATTGAGGGAGGACATGGGCGCCAATAGCCAACGGTTAGAACAAAGGATGGGGTCCAATCGTGAGAAATTGAGGGAGGACATGGGGGCCCAGATCGGAGGGTTAGGGAGTAGAATAGAGGGATTAGACAATAGATTAGGGGAAATACAGGAGGGGTTAACGGGGGTAGAAAACAGAATGGCCGCTCAAGAGAATCGAATGGAAGGGTTGAAAAAGGGGTTAGAGGGGTTAGAAAACAGTATGGAAGGCAAATTGAGGGACATGAGGGACCAAGCGGAAAGGGAAGTTTAAAAAATGGGGCAGCAGATAGAGGGGGTCAGAATGGGGGTAGAAACTAAATTGGATGCTCACAGGGAGGAAATGGAGCAGATGAGGGTGGCATCTGGGCAGGAGATGCAAGTGATGGGAGAGGAGATCAGAAGAGGTGTGAGTGAGGAGGTCGGAGGAGTGCGCGAGGAGGTGAGGCACTGTGAGGAGCGCATGGAGAAGGAGGTGAGAAAGGGGACTGTAAAATTGCAAGGTGGTATAGAGGAGTTGACGCTGGGAGTAGAACAACTGACAGTGGGACAAAAGGAGTTGGGGGCCAGGTAAAGAAGAACACAGCGGTAATAGAGGGTTTAAAATCAACACAGAAGGAGATGAAAAAGGACGTAGGGGTAATTAAAAAAGAGTGTCAGATGGTACGTGAGGGACTGACAACGAGGTTGGACGAGGTGACAGAGGTAATGGAGACGAAGGACTGGCAGGTGAGGACGCACATAGAAACGGTCAAGGTGGCCTTAGAGGACGAGCTTGAGGAGACGCACCGGGAAATAAAAGAGGTGAAGCAGAAATTAGAAGAAGTGGAAGAAGGGGTAAGCGAAATTAAGAAGCGACGGAGAGGGGATAAGAAAGAAATCAAAGAGGAAGTGAAAGAATTGGTCCAAAGTCTGTGTTCGGATCGTGATGATGTGCTCATTAACCGGATGAGGGATTCGCAGGTGATGGAGGAGAAGCGAAGAGAAAGAGGACCCGGTGTAAGTGGTGACCAATATGCGTATGATGCGCCAGGTGATTTAATAAGCTTGGGGGTCGAGATGGACCCGGGTGTTCGTGAGAGGCCGTTGGTGAAGTGTGCGACAGGTCTGGTGTGCGAAAAAGGAGGTGTGCGAGAAAGTCCGACTCTGGGGTGCATGGGGAAAGAGTGCGCTGTCAAAAGTAAGGAAGAGTGTACACCTGTGGTGAGTGTTACAGAGGGTGTAACGGGAGAGGGTGCGCGAGAAAGGTGTGTAACGGACGGGTGCATGAGGAAAGAGTGCGCTGTCGAGCGTAAGGGTGAGTGCGCTGTCAAGAGTGGAGGTGAGAGTAGTAAGAGTGACACGGAGCGTGAGTTGGTTGTGACAGGTGAGAAAGGAAGCACACCTGGAATGGTAGAGCGTGTGTGGGAATGCACGCTGGAATTGGTAGTGAGGCACGTGGTTGGGTGTGCGAGTGAGAGCACACCTGTGATCGTCACAGAGGAGGTGACCGAGGAGGGGGCGCGAAGAGGTGTGTTGGTGAGGTGTGCGAGCGACGAATGTGTGCCAAGGTGTTCGGTGGTCAGGTGTGTGACCAAGTCTGTGAGTGGAATGAGTGTACCTGGGTGTGTAAGAGAAGGTGCAATGACCAAGAGCAGGGAAACGGCTGGATGTATGAGCAAGAAAGGGGTAGCGTATGCGTGTAAGCATGCAGGTGAGGCATCGACGGTAACCGGGTTAGCGGTTAGAGCGAATTAGCCGAGTCGGGCCCTCGGTGCGTGCCGGGCTTCGCGTGCCGCGAGAACCAGCGGGGATCCGAGCCACGGCGGGTTCAAAAGGACCGCCGTACGCGATCCACGCTGGGCCTCGCTTTGAACGGCCGCGTCCGTGCTCCACTAGGCGGAGCGGGCAGCCCGATAGGAAGGGTCGTCATGGCGACCACTTTTTGTTGAGGCATTCCGGCAGGTCGAGATCGGGCCATGGGATGGCTCCGTGCCGAGATGGTGCGTGGGACCTCGGCCCGGGTAAACCTCCTTCCCTGCACCGAATGCGGGACGTATCCAGCCGCTGGCACTAAACAACCCGCATTCATGGCTTGGCTGTACGAAGCCGAGCTTTAGAAGTGAATTGGCGCACCGAGAGGCATTAGTAAGTAGACTGTAATGACGAGGATAGTGTTTTGGCCCCGAAATTAGAAAAACAAAATTTTATGATTGGCAAAGGATTGGCAGTAATGATTGGCAGGTGATGGGTAGTGATTGGCCAATTTTTGATTTGTTGAAATTTGATGTGCAAAATTGGTAGTGGGAGATGCCCCATGTGATGGGATGGCCAATCCACCATCCCTCACAGATGGGGGCAAATGCGCTATAGTTTATGGGGTGGCTATGACAACCGAGCCAGGGAGGGCTTGGTTATATTGATAGGGACTAGAGGTGACTATAGGTGACAAGATTTAAGTAAGAGACTTGGTACCTGTAGTGGGGACGTAGTAGCTTAGTGTTTGATAATGACGTGGGAGCGCTGAGTGTAAGGGAAGACGGAGGAGCGCGAGTTTTAGAAGGGAGTAGACAGAGCAGATGATGCAGTATGAATGGAAGTGCTGGTGAGCAGCTTCAAATGAGGCATCGGTGAGGCAATGCTCTGAGGTGTGTGTGTGTACAAGTGATGAATGAGAGAGCATTGCGGATGAGTGTCATGGTGAGTAGTGAGTGTTGTGGATCAGCGCGAATGCGCTTGGGGGAGAGAAGGGTGCAGGCGGCACCAAGTATGAGAGCACAGGTGTGCAAGTACAGGTGTGTGGAATATATGAAGCAGAGAATGAGTGGTGTGGAGAGAGTTGGAGTAAGTGGTACGGAGTGGTGTGCATGGTGCGAAGGTGTGGATGGGGGAAGAGTGGGCCCTTTTCACGAGTACCCGGGGAGGGTAGTTTAAAGAATAGTTAGAAGGTATAGGTAAATTGTGGTTGGATATTGGCATTTGTGGTGCGGTTACAGAATGGTATTGTGGATGGGTGCATTGGTGTGGTGACATTGGCTGGTCGTGTGGCCTGATAGTATGAGTGTGAATGGTTGGGCACTCCGCCACTGTTAGATGTCGGCCAGGTGAGGCCGCAGGTGGGCTCTGGGAGCCGTTAGTGTCAGTGGGTGCCTGAGGATCCCGGGTGTGGATCGGGCAGCCCGTGCCAGAGAGGGCACTGAGGGGGTGAGAGTGCGAGAGGGCCTTCCCCAGTTAGTTAGGTTAGGGTGAGGAGCAGGTGAGCTCGGTAGGCAACAACAGTGGTGGAGGTGTGCAGGTGGGCGGGCCAGCTAGGAGCGTCACACGACCCAGCCACCGAAATTGTGCGGGGGCACCGAGTGATGAATCGGGGGAGTGAGACCCCAACTTGAGAAGCACCACAGTTTGGTCAATGGGAATTGGTTTTTAGAACCCATAGTGTAAGTGGGCCAATGGTTTGGCAGGAGAAAGACCCCGGGTAATGTAAAGTTGTTAGTCATTTAGGAAATAGTTAGGATTGATGAACCTGTCGCACCATACGCAGCCACTTGCCTGAGGTGATGATGATGACTCCACACCTGTGTTTTCTTTGTTTTGTGTTGCAGGAAATGAGAATTGCTGTTTGGATTTGTGAGACGCATCACGACCTGGATGAGACATTGGGGTGATTCCATCTCTCCCTCCTTAGGAGGGACTGATGATGAATTGGTGATGGCAGATTTTGATGGAGAGTTGGAAATGGCAAATTTGATTGGTTAGGAGGGAGAGAAGACGAATTTGGTTTATGGGAGGAACGGGGAAGACAGTAGGGACGTTGTTGATGTGTAAAGTAGATGTTTATGGGTAGTGTTGTGTTTTGTGGATACAGTAAGGGGTAAGGGAGGGGCAATGTAGGTTACCTGGTGGGGGGGGGGGCGTATGGTAGGAACGTACCTGTCTCACCTGGTTCCCATGTGCCCCCAGTGTGCATTACCTTGTATTGCGTGCACTTTTGCACCCTTACCACCTTACTCACTTGTCTTCTTTTGTCTCCCACCTCCGAGGATCTGGCTTTGGGGCAGAGAGAGAGGAGAGAGAGGTGCTGGCTCCGCAGTTGTGGGCCTGTACTTCCGCTGCTTGCTACCTGGATCGATACACCATATGGACCGCAATTTTTGTGGCCGCCCACAATGGACCGCAGTTCTTTTGCGGTCAAGCACCACCCGTGGATGGACCTCTGGGTCAACGTGGCACCTATGTCATACAGGTGAACCACTTTTAGTTGGCCCCCTGACGGCCACAATTAAGAAATGGACGCGGTTGGCGCCTTTCTTTATTTCTAAAGAAGCCAGAAGGCCAAGTGCACTCCAAGAAGGCAAGACCAGCGGCAGAACATCGGCCGGCTGCGACACCACCGGTGACCATGGACACTTAATTGTGCATTTTTATGAACACTTTATTGGTGCACCGGATGGTGCTGACTGTGCGTAATGGGGTGGTGCTTTTGGTGCTTGGACGGGGTGCTCTGCACATTATTAAAGGCCGTAGGGCCACAGGGCACTCGTGGGTTGGTGTATCGATGCTGGCATGCGTGCTCTCCCTATGCATAACATCTGCATGTGTTCCTCAAAGAACAGGTCCTGGATCGTAGTGTAAATATCAGTGTAGTCTTGTATAAATGATGCTCCCTACCTGGTGTATGTTTAGTTTGAGGATGCTTTCCGCGATTCAGTTATCCTGTGGGTGTGTTTCTGTTGGGAGAAGGGTGCAACGTCGCAGGGGGACATATTTACTCATTTGTGAACATCTGTAAAACTGTCGCACTCAGGGTTGAGTTATATATATATATATATATTGTTACGGGTCGCGGACAAGATGTTACTTTGGGCCGAGCGGATGGTCAACCGCGACCGTTACAGGATCCCCGATTGGCCCGACTCCCCCAACGTTGACCAGATCGCGCCACAGATATTCAATTTGGAAACCTCGAAAGCGACCGAAAGAGAAGGAAGAGAGAAGAAGACAGAGTACGGAGGAATAACAGGATTTAATATACACACAAGCAAAAAGAAAGCAGTCACGTTTATTTACAACACATAAGACGCAGGTGACACAGTGCAAATACTAGCTTACCTACAGTCTTAATTAACCCAGGGACAGAACAAACAAAAGACAGACTCACGCGGGGAATGCTGACAGGAATCGCAGGAGGTGGATGGCTGGAGGTGAACGCTTGGTGGAGCCAACGCGGAGCTTGGTGGAGCTTTGGTGGAGCTGAACGCTTGGTGGAGCCAACGCAGAGCTTGGTGGAGCCTTGGTGGAGGTGAACGCTTGGTGGAGCCAACGCGGAGCTTGGTGGAGCCTTGGTGGAGGTGAACGCTTGGTGGAGCCTTGGTGGAGCCAACGCGGAGCTTGGTGGAGCCTTGATGGAGGTGAACGCTTGGTGGAGCCAACGCGGAGCTTGGTGGAGCCTTGGTGGAGGTGAACGCTTGGTGGAGCCTTGGTGGAGGTGAACGCTTGGTGGAGCCAACGCGGAGCTTGGTGGAGCCTTGGTGGAGGTGAACGCTTGGTGGAGCCTTGGTGGAGGTGAACGCTTGGTGGAGCCAACGCGGCTGGGTGGGGGGTTGGTGTGACAGGTTCTCTCTCCTTCCCTCACAAGCTTCAGGACTCTTTCTCTCTCTTTCTTAGTCCCACCCAGTCCAACAACTTCCTCTCTTGCTTAGTCCAAATCAAGGCCTTCCTGTCTTCTGATCTCCTCCCTCCTCGACTCTGTAAAAGCTCATCTGCTCGGGAAACGCCCTGCCGTGGGTTATATAGGCCCCGCCCCTCAACCTTTGCGAACCTCCCCGATCGCTCTTCCTCCGCCCTCTCTAGCCAAACCCCTGGCTCATGGTTGGTCGAGTGGGGCTGGCTCACTCCTCCCCTCTATGACGAGGTGGAGACATGCCTTTCTTCTCCGACCCTGCCTCATGGTCAATGGCGGTTGAAGAGAAAACCGCCCAAAATGCAGTTGGCAATTGGAAGGGAGGTAATTTGCAATGGGAATGGAAGTTTTGGGAGTGGGAATGAAGTTTTGGGAGTGGGAATGAAGGGAATCTATCTCTTTCACTGGTGCAATGGAGTATTTCAATTAATGGGAGACACAGCCTTACGCTAAAACACAGAATAAGATATAACTATCAAACAGGGGTATTCTATTATTGGCTGACGTGTATGCTTGTGGACTAATTATGGGATGCCCTTTTGACCTTTACACAGCTCCGGAGGCAGGAGGCGCAGACTCAAGCAATATTCATCACCAATTTACCACAATACAACACAATCAAAAAAAAATACAATCCTCATATCCGCAACACTGCACCCTCCTCCTCTTCGGCACATCCCGGGCCTACAACTTTTTATTTAGTGTGACACGTAGGTGTAGTTCCCTCTACTTTTAACCTGACCCTGAGTGCGACAGTTTTTAAAACATAAATAAATGTGTCCCGCTGCTCCATTGCACCCTGCCTAACAGACTTACGCCCACAGTTAACCGAATTGCGGAATGGTCTTCAAACTATACACTGATGGTGGGGAGCATTATTTACACTTGACGCTACTTTTATTTACAAGACTAACCCAGGACCTGTAATTGTTCTTTCTGGGGGGAGACAGTCTGCTCTGCATCGACGCACCATGAAAACACCCAAAATGCACCAATACATTCTCAAGCACCAATCAGTGCAGTCACCACTGTTCATCAATAAAATAAAACCAACAAACCCAAACCCTGCAGGTGTCTCTTGCTCTTCGGCTCCCTCTGCTGGCTATTATTATTGTTTTCCAGTTGTTGTCTTTCTTTCATTTTCTTACTGGCGGCCTATTTGCAATAAAGCTTGCCCAAACGTGTCCATTTTATTTATTTTATTTATGGCCCACAGGGCCGACTACGTGTGGTTCACCTGTGGGGCATCGGTGCCCTGTGGCCAAGGTCCGCCAGCAAGATTTCGGGCCCTCATGGCCGGTTCCAGCAGAGGGGCCATGCCCCAACCCACGGGGTCCATAAGTGGTGCTCGGCCACAGACATGTGGTCCATAATGTGGTGCATCGATGCAGACAGCTGGTTCTGAGAGTTCCGGGCGCACAATGGCCGACTCACGCACGCTCCCCTCGGCGCCCAATGGTGCACAGGTCATGTGGGGGACAAAAGGGGGACAAGAGAAATGAGCGAGGGGTAAGGTCACAAGGGTACACGTCAATAAGGCAATGCAAGGCGAAATGCGTACGGAGAGCGAAATGAGAAAGCTCGTCCCTACCGTACGTCACCCCCCTGTCACCTGCACTACCCTTGCCCTTACCCCATATGTACAAAATTTACACCTTTACAAATTCGTCGCTAATGTCTCGTCTCCCCATATTTCTCCAATACCTAATTCGTCACCACAATCCCTCTAACCAAAATTTGCCATCACCCAATTCATCATCAATCCTCATAAGGAGGAAGAGATGGAACAACAAAGCACAATGTCACACCCACGTCATGATGCGTCTCACAATCCAAAACATTTGCACATTAAAAATAATTAAACATGGCCTGGTGTGGAGTACCTGTCACCTCAGGTGAGTGCATGCAGATGGTGCGAGGAGACTTCAATCCTAACTATCCTCTAAATGACATTAACACACTTTACACTACCCGGGGTCTTTCCCTGCCAATCCAATGGCCAACTTACACTATGGGTTCTAAAAACCAATTCCCATTGCCCAAACTGTGGTGCTTCTCAATTTGGGGTCTCGCTCCCCCGATTCATCTCCCGGTGCCCTTGCACAATTTCTGGGCTGCGACGTGTAGCTCTCCCAGCAGGTCTACCCACCTGCACACCTCCACCACTGCAGTTGCCACCCGAGCTTACCTAGCTCCTCACCCTAACCTATCTAGCTGGGGAAGGCCCCTCCTGGCTCTGTCACCCCACTTGGTGCCCTCTGGCACTGGGCTACCCGGGTCCGTCCTCCGGATCCTCGGGCCCCATCCACAACAACTCTACCGGCTCCCAGAGCCCACCTGCGGCCTCACCTGGCCGACATCCTCACAGTGGTGGAGTGCCCAAACCAACTACACACACTAACAGGCTACACGCCCAGCCATTTCCACAACACTAATGCACCCATCCAAACATCATTCTTCCAACCGCACCACAGATGCCAATATCCAACCACAATTTACCTGTACCCTCTACCTAACACTTACACTACCCGCCCCGGGTATTCGTGATGGGGGTCCATCCTTCCCCCATTCACACCTTCGCACCATCCACTCCACTCCATAGTATCCACCATACTCACTCCACGACCATCCATCCCAATATGCCATATATCCCATACCATTTATTCCACACAACCATTCTCCATACCTGTTGTTGCACACCTGTGCACTCACACCTGGTGCCACCTGCACCCTCCTCCTCTTCCTGGACCATTTGGGTCATCACAATAGTCAATACACATCACCATCACCATCACCATCACTCAAACACTGCTCCACACACCTGTTCAGTTGCACACCTGTGCAATCACACCTGTTCAATCCTCAAACACACGGCATCATCTCATCTACCTGTTGCCTTGCTAACCTAGTGCTCCCCGTCTTTCCTTTAAACTAAGCACATACCACGTCATTATCATTCACTCTAATCTACCTGCGTCCCCACTACAGGTATCATTGTCACTAACTAATCTTAACGTCACCTAATGTCATCTTCGCTAGATCCCTACACACGATATCCTAACCCACCCGGGCTAGTTTTCACTGCCATACACCCCATAAACCTAGTGCTCCTTTGCCCCCCTCTGTGAGGGATGACAGAGTTGCCATCCCACCACATCGGGGAGGTCCTACTATCAATTTGGCACACCAAATTTCAGCCAATCAAAAATTTTGCCAATCATCTGCCAATCACCGTACCAATCATCAAATTTTGCCTTTTTCTAATTTTGGGTCCAAAACACTAACCTCATCACTCGTCTACTTATTAGATCCTCTCGGTGCGCCAATTCCCTTCTAAAGCTCGGCTTCGTACAGCCGAGCAATGAATGCGGGTTGTTTTGTGCCAGCGGCTGGATACGTCCCGCATTCGGGGCAGGGACGGGGGCTTACCCGGGCCGAGATCCCACACACCACCTCGGCGTGGAGCCATCCAATGTCCCGATCTCGACCTGCCGGCACGTCTCAACAAAAAGTGGTCGCCATGACGACCCTTCCTATCGAGCTGCCCGCTCCGCCTAGTTGAGCACGGACGCGGCCGTTCCAAGCGAGGCCCAGCGTGGATCGCGTACGGCGGTCCTTTCGAACCCGCCATGGCTCGGATCCCCGCTGGTTCTCGCGGCACGCGAAGCCCGGCACGCACCGAGGGCCCGATTCGGCTAAAAGTCGCTCTAACCGCTAACCCGGTTACCGTCGATGCCTCACCTGCATGCTTACACGCATACGCTACCCCTTTCTTGCTCATACCTCCAGCTGTTCCCATGCTCCTCGTACCTTTCCTTACACACCTCGGTACACTCATTCCGCTCACAGACTTGGTCACACACCTGACCACCGAACACCTTGGCACACATTCGTCGCTCGCACACCTCACCAACACACCTCTTCGCGCCCCCTCCTTGGTCACCTCCTTTGTGACAATCACAGGTGTGCTCTCACTCGCACACCCAACCACGTGCCTCACGACCAACTCAAGTGTGCATTCCCACACACGCTCTACCATTCCAGGTGTGCATCCTTCCATTCCAGGTGTACATCCTCGCTCACCTGTCACAACCAACTCACGCTCCGTGTCACTCTCACTACTCTCACCTCCACTCTCGGTCGCGCACTCACCCTTACTCTCGACAGTGCACTCTTTCCTCATGCACCTGTCCGTTACACACCTTTCTCGCGCACACTCTTGCACACACTCTCCCGTTACACCCTCTGTAACACTCACCACAGGCGTGCATTCCCCCTTACTCTTGACAGCGCACTCTTTCCCCATGCACCTGTCCGTTACACACCTTTCTCGCGCATCCTCTTGCGCACACTCTTTCGTTACTTCCTCCATAACACTTACCACACCGCGCTTCCATGTACCCCCTCGCACACGCGCTACGACCGACTCACTCTCGACAGCACACTCACTGGTCGGCGCGCACTTTTTCCTCACACACCCCATGGACGGACATTCCCGCACACGGCGCTACGACCGACTCGTTTTTCGCACACCAGACCTGTTGCACACTTCACCAACGGCCTCTCACGAACACCCGGGTCCACAACAACCCCCAAGCCGACTGAAGCTTTCCTCACATCATGTACATTGCCGAATATTTCGCCACTCACCTTGGCACCTCGTCTCCGCACCTCTTTTGCCACCTGCAAACTCTTTATTTGGTTAGTGAGCAGCACATCATGAGTTGAGCACCGACCTTGTACCAATTCCATTACCTCCTCCTTTATTTCTCTCTTAGTTTCTGTCCGTCTCTTCGTAATTTCACTCACCTCTTCTTCCACTTCCTCTAATTTTTGCTTCACCTCTTTTATTTCCCGGTGCGTCTCCTCAAGTTCGTCCTCTAAGGCTACCGTGACCGTCTCTATGTGCGTCCTCACCTGCCGGTCCTTCGTCTCCATTACTTCTGTCACCTCTTCCAACCTCTTCGTCAATCCCTCATGTACCGTTTGACATTCCTTCTGTGTCGCTATTAATTCATTTCTAATGTCCTTTTGTGTCGCTTTTAAACCCCCGATGATTGCAGTGTTCTTTTCCACTTGGTCCGCTAGTTCCCTTCTGTCCTACTGTCAGCTGCTCTACTCCCTTCGTCAGACACTCTATGCCCCCCTGTAACCTAGCCGTATTATTCCTCACCTCTTTCTCCATACGCTTCTCACCTCGCTTTACCTCCTCGCGTAGCCCCGAAACCTACTCACTTACACCTCGTCGTATCCCCTCTTTCATCTCCTCCATCTCTTTTGTAGATGCTACCCTCATCTGTCCCAATTCATCCCTCTGAACATCCAATTTACTTTCTAACCCGATTTTCACCTCCTCTATCTGGTTCCCCATCTGTTCGATTTCCCGGGCGGATTGCTCCCCTATTTCCCGCAATTTGTCTTCCATCCTATTTTCTAACCCCATTAACCCATTTTTCACCCCCTCTAACTGATTCTCCTGGGCAGCAATTCTATTTTCCACCCCCGTTAACCCATTCTTTACCTCTTTTATCCCGTTGTCTAACCCCTCAAATTTAGCTTCTAGCCGTTCCCCTATTTCTCCCATTTTGCCCCCCATTTCGCCCCCCAAACGCTCACTATCAGCCCTCGCTTCGTCCCTCATTGCCCCCATTTGCCCCATAAGGGCCCCCATCATTCTGCTTTCCATTTTCTCACTATCGTTTTTTTTCTGCATTTCCACCATGAATTGGGTCATGAAGGCTTGCATTTGGGCCGCGCTCATTGGTTCCGCGGCCGTGGCCCCCTCAACCACGTGCGCGAGAGCGCAATTTTGTGCGGCTGATACCCCCTCAACCGCCTCCTCATTGCTCCCCTCCATTTGATCCTGGGTTACTCCTAACCCCTCTCCTAGTTCACCCACCGGCATCCGATCGCCTTGATTGTCCATGGCGCGATCTCAAAAATCGGGTTTTATAAAACGACAAAATTTCGGCAGCTCGGAATTTTGACCAAATTTTTTTCTAGACGTTTTTAAAAATTTGGTTCGGGCCTCGTATCCCACTCCTAGACACCAATTGTTACGGGTCGCGGACAAGATGTTACTTTGGGCCGAGCGGATGGTCAACCGCGACCGTTACAGGATCCCCGATTGGCCCGACTCCCTCAACGTTGACCAGATCGCGCCACAGATATTCAATTTGGAAACCTCGAAAGCGACCGAAAGAGAAGGAAGAGAGAAGAAGACAGAGTACGGAGGAATAACAGGATTTATTATACACACAAGCAAAAAGAAAGCAGTCACGTTTATTTACAACACATAAGACGCAGGTGACACAGTGCAAATACTAGCTTACCTACAGTCTTAATTAACGCAGGACAGAACAAACAAAAGACAGACTCACGCGGGGAATGCTGACAGGAATCGCAGGAGGTGGATGGCTGGAGGTGAACGCTTGGTGGAGCCAACGCGGAGCTTGGTGGAGCTTTGGTGGAGCTGAACGCTTGGTGGAGCCAACGTGGAGCTTGGTGGAGCCTTGGTGGAGGTGAACGCTTGGTGGAGCCAACGCGGAGCTTGGTGGAGCCTTGGTGGAGGTGAACGCTTGGTGGAGCCTTGGTGGAGGTGAACGCTTGGTGGAGCCAACGCAGAGCTTGGTGGAGCCTTGGTGGAGGTGAACGCTTGGTGGAGCCAACGCGGAGCTTGGTGGAGGTGAACGCTTGGTGGAGCCTTGGTGGAGGTGAACGCTTGGTGGAGCCAACGCGGAGCTTGGTGGAGCCTTGGTGGAGGTGAACGCTTGGTGGAGCCTTGGTGGAGGTGAACGCTTGGTGGAGCCAACGCGGCTGGTGGGGGGTTGGTGTGACGCGTTCTCTCTCCTTCCCTCACAAGCTTCAGGACTCTTTCTCTCTCTTTCTTAGTCCCACCCAGTCCAACAACTTCCTCTCTTGCTTAGTCCAACTCAAGGCCTTCCTGTCTTCTGATCTCCTCCCTCCTCGACTCTGTAAAAGCTCATCTGCTCGGGAAACGCCCTGCCGTGGGTTATATAGGCCCCGCCCCTCAACCTTTGCGAACCTCCCCGATCGCTCTTCCTCCGCCCTCTCAAGCCAAACCCCTGGCTCATGGTTGGTCGAGTGGGGCTGGCTCACTCCTCCCCTCTATGACGAGGTGGAGACACGCCTTTCTTCTCCGACCCTGCCTTGTGGTCAATGGCGGTTGAAGAGAAAACCGCCCAAAATGCAGTTGGCAATTGGAAGGGAGGTAATTTGCAATGGGAATGGAAGTTTTGGGAGTGGGAATGAAGTTTTGTGAGGGGGAATGAAGGGAATCTATCTCTTTCACTGGTGCAATGGAGTATTTCAATTAATGGGAGACACAGCCTTACCCTAAAACACAGAATAAGATATAACTATCGAACAGGGGTATTCTATTATTGGCTGACGTGTATGCTTGTGGACTAATTATGGGACGCCCTTTTGACCTTTACACAGCTCCGGAGGCAGGAGGCGCAGACTCGAGCAATATTCATCACCAATTTACCACAATACAACACAATCAAAAAAAAATACAGTCCTCATATCCGCAACAATATATATATACAGACTTGGCATTTAATATGGAATATTTTTTTTGTGGGGGTGAACTTACTTTTCAAGATGTCTGAGAACCAAAAGTTCATTGGAATTATGTTGAAATTATTCTAGATTTTGTTAATGCGACCTTTAAAAGAAACAAAAATCACATTTGACATTTCGAAACAAATAAATTGATCCTTGGAAGTGATGTAAACTGATATCAAACTCATTCATGGACAGTACTGTGTTAATTTTCTGTACGTTTTCCAGAAGTATCTCTATATTTTGCACATTAGCCAAAATTTTTTTTAACAAAAACAAAAGTTAAATTACGACTGGGATTACGGACAGTAAAATTACAGTTCAGTACTTCGTGTAACCCCCACGAGCATTCAGGAGAGCACGTACACGTTGAGGCATGCTGTTCATGAGATTTGCCAAGGTTTGGACAGGAATCGCTTGCCATGCAGTGACAATAGCCTGCTGCAATTCATGCACAGAGGTCGGCTGCTGGTCCAAGTGGTCGATTTGACGCGTTAATTCTGCCCACAAGTTCTCTATCGGATTAATATCCGGGGACATGGCAGGCCACTCCATATGCTCTACACCACGGTCAGCAAGAAAGTGTTGGATCATGCGAGCACGATGAGGCCATGCATTGTCATCTTGGAAGACAAAGTTTCCTCAAAAGGCTGCACGAGCAAATGGAAGCAATGTTTCTTCCAGAATGGCCCTGTACTTGAACTGGTTCAGGTTTCCATTCAGAACAACCAGGTCAGTTTTGCCCCCTGCATGAAAAGCAGCCCAAACGGTCACCCCACCACCTCCAGCTTGGACTCTTGGCACTATACAATCTTTGTTGTAGGCTTCATGCACTTGTCTGCGCACTCGGACGCGGCCATCTTGACGATAGACCAGAAATCTAGACTCGTCACTGAAAATCACGTGATTCCAGTGTCCTGGCTGCCATTGACGGTGCTCTCTGGCCCACTGCAATCGGCGCTGGTGGTGTTGTCTGGTCAGGCGTGGCTTTCTCAGGGGACGCCTGGCACGATAGCCTGCTTGAACCAGTCGTTGGTTGACTAGCCTTCTGGATACAGGTACATTTGTCAGTTGCTGCCACTCAGCCCTAAGCCGATTAGCTGACTTGGTACGGCCATTGCGGACTAACCGGTGCAGCTGGCGATCATCCCTCCTTGTGGTTCTGCGGGGACATTCTGGCCTCGGTATTGGAGTAGGCACACCCTCTGAGCATTTAGTTTCAGGATCTTTGACACCTGACCTTGAGTGATGCCATACTGCCGAGCAATAGCACGCTGTTTCATGCCGTAATTTCGTAAAGCCACCACTCCATGACAAACAGCATTGTCATGTTGACGGACCATCTCCAGAGGAAGCGGCAATAACTTTTGGAGACGTGCAGCAGTTGTTTTCCACGAATGCAGAATGCAACAACCCTTGTATACCCGACTGTGAAGCCAATCGTCAAATGCACCTGTCCGTACATTTTGCCACGCCACCTGTGATATAAACCTGTTGTTGACTTCTTGCTGCGACAGACAATCAGTGACATGGTTCTTTTAACAAATAAATCACCAAAGTGTAAAAGAAACTCACCAGATTGATATACTGAGTTAAGAAAGTAAACCCAAGTCAAGAAAAAAAATAATTCCATATTAAATGCCAAGTCTGTACATATACAGTCACGTGAAAACGTAAGTACACCCCATGTAAAGTTTTGACTTTTTCAACACATTTCAACATACAGCTATTTGATCTTCATTTCAACAATATTGATAGATAAAGGTGATATAATATAACAAATATCATGAAACCTTCTACATTTTGTAGTCCATTGTATAATTTAAATAAACATAAGTGCAAATTTCGCATGTGGAAAAAGTAAGTACACCCATACATTTATCACTACTTCAAATACCTAAAATTAGAATCAGGTGCACCAGCTCAGGTGCAAATGATTAGACCATTAGTACATCGTTAGAGAGGATCTTGGAGGAACCTGTCTTATTTAAACCTCAGAAATTTTGTTTGGTTTGCTGTTTGTTGTTGAAGTGTGCGGCGTCACCATGCCTAGATCAAAACAGCTCTCTGAGGCCTTCAGAAAGAAGGTTATAGATGCCTACGAGTCTGGGAAGGGATTTAAATGATCTCCAAACAATTTGAAATCAATCATTCGACTGTCCGGAAGATCATCTACAAGTGGAGAAAATTCCACACAACTGCCAACTTAACTTGTTCAGGTCAGGCCGCCCCAGCAAGTTCAGCCCGAGAGCAGACCGCAAGATGCTGAAAGAAGTCTCTAAGAACCCCAGAATGTCATCACGGGACCTTCAGGTAGCTCTTGCCACTGTTGATGTCAAAGTGCCCGAGTCTACCATTAGAAAGAGGCTGCACAAATTTGATCTACATGGGAGGTGTGCCAGGAGGAAACCTTTGCTGTCCAGAAAGAACATCCGGGCAAGACTAAAGTTTGCCAATGAACACCGAGGCAAAGACCAGCACTTCTGGAACAATGTGCTCTGGACAGATGAGTCAAACGTAGAGCTATTTGGCCACAGTACCAGAAGACATGTTTGGCAAAAACCAAAGACAGCATTTGACCACAAGAAGCTGATGCCAACTGTAAAGCATGGTGGTGGAAATATTATGGTTTGGGGCAGCTTTGCTGCATCAGGGCCTGGGCAGCTCACCATCATATAATCCACTATGAATTCTTCATTGTACCAGAGGGTGCTTGAGGATAATGTGAGGCCATCTGTCGGAAAGTTGAAGCTCAACCAAAAGTGGACCTTGCAACATGACAATGACCCTAAACATACCAGTAAATCCACCAAGGAATGGGTGAAAAGAAAGAAATTTGAGGGTTCTGGAATGGCCAAGTCAAAGCCCGGATCTAAATCCCATCGAGATGTTGTGGGAGGATTTGAAACGAGCTGTGCATGCAAGAAACCCCTCAAACATCGCACAGCTGAAAGAATTATACATGGTGGAGTGGGCAAAAATTTCTCCCAGTCGGTGTCAGAGACTGGTAGACAGTTATAAGAAACGCCTACTTGAGGTTGTTTCTGCCAAAGGGGGCAATACCACCTATTAGAGCCAAGGGTGTACTTACTTTTTCCACATGCGAAATTTGCATTTATGTTTATTTAAATTATACAATGGACTACAAAATGTAAATATTTCATGATATTTGTTGTATTATATCACCTTTATCTATCAATATTGTTGAAATGAAGATCAAATTGCTGTATGTTGAAATATGTTGAAAAAGTCAAAACTTTACATGGGGTGTACTTACTTTTTCACGTGACTGTATATATATATATATATATATATATATATATATATATATATATATATATATATATATATATATATATATATTGTTGCGGATATGGGATTTGGCCTCCATCCATATCCGCTTGTAAATATTCCCCTATTTCCCCAATACTCCCCAATCCCCCATTCCCTAGTCCCATTGTCTGTAAACAACACTCTGTAGCTCCGACCTTCCCCTTTTTCCCCCATTAAATGTCGTGCCCAGGTTCACCGCATCTCACGTAGACAACTATAGGACATCTTGCTAGTTATTCTTAGTCTCTGTCAGTTAAGGACTCGTTTCCATTAATTCTGACTCTTCGTTGCACCAGAATGTGATTGTATGGCACCGTTAGTAAGTTTAGGACCTCCCAATACCTCCCCGCATCTCTTCCTCATGGAACAACAACACCAACAACAACAACAACAGCGGCGGCGGGGCGGCGGCGGCGCGGGGAGTGTGCGTCCTCACTCCGGCTTGGTTAGCCGCCATTGAACATGTGCTCCGACGGGGTTACCACGCAGGGGCTCACTGTCAGCTCCTCGTCAAGGGCGGAGCCCGGTAACCCCCCGCACCCAATAAGAAGCGGTGGACCGATTCCATCTGGGGCGGAGCTAACGAGCCGAGGGCGTGTCACTCCCCGCTGGACATGCGCAGGAAGACGGAGGTGACGTCAGATGCGCCTCAGCTTGGAGAGAAAAGGACGCCACCTCCAGCGCGACGATACCTCCCCGCATCTCTAGACCGGACCGGGTCGATTCTGCCCCTGAGCCAAGGTGCACCTTGAGCTATCGACTGCCTGCCCTCCCCTGCCATCAATCCCCGTGTGAGTCAGTCTTGTCCCGTTTGTCTGTGGTCTGTCGGGAATAAGATAAGACTGTGTCTAAGTGCTTATCTTTCTGTGCTGTACCTCTGTGCCGTGTAATCTAAACGTTCTGCATAACCAATATTATATCCTCCTCCGGAGGTCTTGAGAACTGTACCCCTGGTGTCGTGTCATTTAACCCAGCCGTTGTGTCCTTTCCTTCATTGATTTAGCATAGCGCGATTCGGCCAACGTTCGAGTGTAATCGGGTAACTTGTGCGAACACGGCGGCCATTCCGCTCGGTCAAGCAACATCTAAGTCGTGTCCGTAACAATTGGTTGTCAGGAGTTGGATTCGGACCTGGGACTAAATTTGTTAGGCCCAAATTTTGGAACACCAATTGTACTATTAGAGTAACAATTGGTGTCGAGGAGTGAGATTGGACCCGAAGCGCGCTTAACGCGCTCGAAATTATAACGGCGAAATTTGATTGTGTTTTACAAAAATAAAAACCCGAATTTTGAAAGTCGCGCTATGGCAGATCAAGACGGCTGGGTTCCGGTAGAGGAGAGTGAGGCAGGGTCGATCCAGGACCAAATTGAGGGACATGAGGAGAGCGAAGCAGTGAGGGTAGCAGAGTCGCAAAATGGCGTCCTCGCGCACGAGGTTGCGGGCGCGCAAAATGGCGCCTCGCACATAGCTACGGCGGCCGCACCCGCTGCACAAGTGGGAGGCATGGCCCAAATGCAGGCCCTCATGGAGCAATTTATGGCACAAATGAGGGCCTCTATGGAAGAGTCAATGTATAATTGGAAGAGGGATGCCATGTCAGACGAATCCGGGTGTGATCTAAAAAAATTGAGGGAGGAATCCAGGTGTGAAGTGGAAAAACGGATATCAGAGGCAAGGGAGCAGAGGGACAGAGACCGCAAGTTGGGCGAAAGGGTCCCAGGGGTGCATGAGGAGGTAAAGCGGGTCGAAAAGCGCTGGTTGAGCGAAGCGGAGGAAAGCACGGGTACAATGACGGGGGTAGAAATCGCGACACGGGGTTTGGAAAAGCCGGCGACCGATGAGGTAGAGGGTGTTTTATTAAAGCCAGCGGTCGTCGAGGTGAATAAAGAAAAAGCAGTGCTGGGAATTAAAATTGAAGAGATGACGGAGGTAGCCCGGGAATTGAAGGGAGAAATGGATTATGTACAAAGTCCCTGCTCAAATCATGATGATGTACTCGTTAATCCAAATGGAAGTTTGCAGGTTTTGGTGCAGGGAGGAAGAAGAACCCCGAAGGTGAGACGTGCTGTGTATTGTGCGGGGAGATTTTGTAAGAGGATGTTTAGCGACAAAAGAATTTTCGCGCGCTTGGGATCGAGGAAGCATCCGGGCGTTGGTGAAGGGTCCCGTGTGAGTGGAAATGGCACGCGTGTGAGAAAAAAGTGTGCGTCGGCGAATGGGTGTGTTTTTGTGAGGGTGAAAGGGGTAGCGTATGCTTGTAAGCATGCAAGTGAAGCATCGACGGTAACCGGTTTAGCGGTTAGGGCGACGGATAGCCGATGCGAGCACTCGGTGCGAGGGGTGCTTTGTTGGGTGCGAGGCCCGGCACGGGTCGATGCTGCGTCGCTTCTCTTCGAAGCGTCGTTGCCGATTCGGGCTTGGCCCCGCCCCGCACGGTCGAGTCCGGGCTTTGTCGGGCGAGGCGACCGGTCCGGTTCAAGGGCGAGTGGGAGGAGGCGGAACGGTGCCCCCTCGTGGGGACGGGGTTCCGACCGGGGGAGATTGAGCCATCGGGCCCGGGACCGCAAGGTGCCGCGCCGAGATGGTGCGTGGAGCCTCGGTCCAACCAAACCACCTTCCTTGAACCGAAAGCCGGACGGATTCAACCTGCAGGCAACCAAACCACCCGAATTCATTGCTCGGCTTTACGAACCGAGTTTAATGATGTCACGACGCACCGAGGCTAGGATATAGCGGACTGTGATGATGGTGATAGTGATAGTGATAGTGATTTGATACGAAATTTATAATACTGGGTATAATTGGCAGCAAATGGAAAATTTTTGAATTGGTTGGAATTTGGACGAGCAAAATTTATAGTGAGAGACCCCCGATGTGGTGGGATGGCAAATCCACCATCCCTCACAGGTGGGGCAAATGCGCGATAGCTTATGGGGTGTATGGCAGTGAAAACTAGCCCGGGTGGGTTAGGTTATATTGATAGGGATCTAGCGAAGATGACATTAGGTAACGTTAAGGTTAGTTAGTGACAATGATACCTGTAGTGGGGACGCAGGTAGATTAGTGTGGATTATAATGACGAGGGAGCGCAATAGTTTAAAGGGACGACTGGGAAGCGCAAGTTTCAGAGGGGAGTAGTTAGATGAGATGATGCCGTGTGGTTGAGAATTGAACAGGTGTGATTGCACAGGTGTGCAACTGGACAGGTGTGTGGAGCAGTGTATGAGTAGTGAGTGTTGTGGATCAGCGCGAATGCGCTTGGGGAGAGAAGGGTGCAGGTGGCACCAGGTGTGAGGGCACAGGTGTGCAACAACAGGTGTATGTGGCTGTGTGGAATAAATGGTAGTGTGGAATATCTGGAGTAGTGGAATGGATGGTCGTGGAGTGAGAATGGTGGAAATTGTGGAGTGGAGTGGATGGTGCGAAGGTGTGAATGGGGGAAGAGTGGACCCCCATCACGGATACCCAGGGCGGGTAGTGTAAGTGTTAGGTAGAGGGTACAGGTAAATTGTGGTTGGATATTGGCATCTGTGGTGCGGGTGAAAGAATGGTCTTTGGATGGGTGCATTAGTGTTGTGGAAATGGCTGGGCGTGTAGCCTGTTAGTGTGTGTAGTTGGTTGGGCACTCCACCACTGTGAGGATGTCGGCCAGGTGAGGACGCAGGTGGGCTCTGGGAGCCGGTAGTAGTTGTTGTGGATGGGGCCCGAGGATCCGGAGGACGGACCCGGGTAGCCCAGTGCCAGAGCGCACCATGGGGTGACAGAGCCAGGAGGGGCTGTCCCCAGTTAGTTAGGTTAGGGTGAGGAGCTAGGTAAGCTCGGGTGGCAACTGCAGTGGTGGAGGTGTGCAGGTGGGTAGACCTGATGGGAGAGCTACACGTCGCGGCCCAGAAATTGTGCGAGGGCACCGGGAGATGAATCGGGGGAGTGAGACCCCAAATTGAGAAGCACCACAGTTTGGGCAATGGGAATTGGTTTTTAGAACCCATAGTGTAAGTGGCCAATGGATTGGCAGGGAAAGACCCCGGGTAGTGTAAAGTGTGTTAAAGTCATTTAGAGGATAGTTAGGAAGAAGGATCTCCTCGCACCATCTGCATCCACTCACCTGAGGTGACAGGAACTCCACACCATGCCATGTTTTGATTATTTTTTACTGTGCAAATGTTTGGATTGTGAGACGCATCATGACGTGGGTGTGTCATTGTGCTTTGATGTTCCATCTCTGCCTCCTTATGAGGATTGATGATGAATTTGGTGATGGCAAATTTTGAAGTAGAGGGATTGTGGAGACGAATTTGGTATAGGGGAAATATGGGGAAGACGTGACAGTAGTGACGAATTTGTAAATGTGTAGATTTTTGTACATATGGGGTAAGGGCAAGGGTAGGGTAGGTGACAGGGGGGTGACGTACGGTAGGGACGAGCTTTCTCACTTCGCCCTCCGTACGCATTTCGCCTTGCATTGCCTTATTGATGTGTACCCTTGTGACCTTACCCCTCGCTCAATTGTCTTTCCCCTTTTGTCTCCCACATGACCTGTGCGCCATTGGGTGCCGAGGGGAGCGTGCGTGGGTCGGCCATTGTGCGCCCGGCACTCTCAGAACCAGCTGTCTGCATCGATGCACCACATTATGGACCACATGTCTGTGGCCGAGCACCACTTATGGACCCCATGGGTTGGGGCATGGCCCCTCTGCTGGAACCGGCCATGAGGGCCCGAAATCTTGCTGGCGGACCTTGGCCACAGGGCACCGATGCCCCACAGGTGAACCACACGTAGTCGGCCCTGTGGGCCATAAATAAAGGAAATAAAATGGACACGTTTGGGCAAGCTTTATTGCAAATAGGCCGCCAGTAAGAAAATGAAAGAAAGACAACAACTGGAAAACAATAATAATAGCCAGCAGAGGGAGCCGAAGAGCAAGAGACACCTGCAGGGTTAGGGGATGTTCTTTTTATTTTCATGAACAATGGTGACTGCACCGATTGGTGCTTGGGTGTGTATTGGTGCGTTTTTGGGTGCTTTAATGGTGCATTGATGCAGAGCAGACTGTCTCCCCCCCCAGAAAGAACAATCACAGGTCCTGGGTTAGTCTTGTAAATAAAGTAGCGTCAATTGTAAATAATGCTCCCTACCGGCTGTATGTTTAGTTTGAGGATTCTTTCCGCGATTCGGTTATCCTGTGGGTGTGTTTCTGTGAGGAGAAGGGTGCAACGTCGCAGGGGGACATATTTACTCATTTGTGAACATCTGTAAAACTGTCGCACTCAGGGTAGAGTTAATAGTAGAGGGAACTACATCTGAGTGCCACACTAAAGTAGGTAAAAATTTATCGGGTCGGGACGCCCCGAGGTAGAGAAGGGTGCAATGTTGCGGATATGGGATTTGGCCTCCATCCATATCCGCTTGTAAATATTCCCCTATTTCCCCAATACTCCCCAACTATCCCCAATCCCCCATTCCCTAGTCCCATTTTCTGTAAACAACACTCTGTAGACCCGACCTCCCCCTATTTCCCCCATTAAATGTTGTGCCCAGGTTCACCGCATCTCACGTAGACAACTATAGGACATCTTGCTAGTTATTCTTAGTCTATGTCAGTTAAGGACTCGTTTCCATTAATTCTGACTCTTCGTTGCACCAGAATGTGATTGTATGGCACCGTTAGTAAGTTTAGGACCTCC
Source organism: Myxine glutinosa (assembly GCF_964187855.1). Lineage (NCBI taxonomy): Eukaryota > Metazoa > Chordata > Myxini > Myxiniformes > Myxinidae > Myxine > Myxine glutinosa. Next base: position 146,203,174 of record NC_136269.1, on the reverse strand, counting down.
CAATACCTCCCCGCATCTCTTCCTCATGGAACAACAACACCAACAACAACAACAGCGGCGGCGGGGCGGCGGCGGTGCGGGGAGTGTGCGTCCTCACTCCGGCTTGGTTAGCCGCCATTGAACATGTGCTCCGACGGGGTTACCACGCAGGGGCTCACTGTCAGCTCCTCATCAAGGGCGGAGCCCGGTAACCCCCCGCACCCAATAAGAAGCGGTGGACCGATTCCATCTGGGGCGGAGCTAACGAGCCGAGGGCGTGTCACTCCCCGCTGGACATGCGCAGGAAGACGGAGGTGACGTCAGATGCGCCTCAGCTTGGAGAGAAAAGGACGCCACCTCCAGCGCGACGATACCTCCCCGCATCTCTAGACCGGACCGGGTCGATTCTGCCCCTGAGCCAAGGTGCACCTTGAGCTATCGACTGCCTGCCCTCCCCTGCCATCAATCCCCGTGTGAGTCAGTCTTGTCCCGTTTGTCTGTGGTCTGTCGGGAATAAGATAAGACTGTGTCTAAGTGCTTATCTTTCTGTGCTGTACCTCTGTGCCGTGTAATCTAAACGTTCTGCATAACCAATATTATATCCTCCTCCGGAGGTCTTGAGAACTGTACCCCTGGTGTCGTGTCATTTAACCCAGCCGTTGTGTCCTTTCCTTCATTGATTTAGCATAGCGCGATTCGGCCAACGTTCGAGTGTAATCGGGTAACTTGTGCGAACACGGCGGCCATTCCGCTCGGTCAAGCAACATCTAAGTCGTGTCCGTAACAATATATTGTTATGGATATGAGAATTGTGTTGTTTTTTTATTGTTGTAAATATCACCCTCCTTCCTCCATTTGTTGTGTATAAAGGTCAAAGGTCGTTCCCGTAGTTATTCCATATACAATCACGTAGCCAATCATAGATTTCCTTTGTTCAGTAGTTATCACCGTAAGGACTCGACTTTGTTATCCCTTTTACGCCGCACCCGATGCCCACGGCACTAATGGATTTACGATCTACGAACCGCGCTCTTTGTTTATCACGTACAGCCATACTCGAAAAATATGAATTCGCCGACGTTGGGGCCCAAAAGCATCCGATTAACTGCCGATACGACTCCATCTTACGACGCCATCGTATTGGCGTCTGCTGGGCGAAGGTGACGCGAGCCGTCTGCTGATTGGACTGTCGAGTGGTGTGAACATGGGTGGTGTGAACCAAATGGTCTTTTTATTCCCTTGAACATTTTAAATTAGGATATATAAGGAAACGTCTTTATCGTCATTTTAATAAAGTTAAATGGAGTGACGTTGCGATACTCGGGGTGCGTTGCATAAATCCTCGTAACTCAGAGAGGTGTAGCAGGTGGCGAGACGTAAGGAAGCTTAAGGATAACGAGCTGAAAACAGACGAACGATATGTCAATCTCTTTCTACACCGAACGGAAATAAAAGTATGAGAGCGGGGAGGCATGGCCTGAGTACTTCGAGCAGAGAGGACTGATTGGACTTAATTTAAAGAGAAAAAAATTGGAGCTTAACGGAAGAAGAAGATCCCATGAGCGCTGCCGTCACTTATCGAGGTGTGTTGAGGTCTGAAGAGATGAGGTGGTTTCTTGGAGCGATTTGCACCTTTTTACTGCTTGAGGTGAGTTCGGTTCGTGTTTTGTGACTCGTAGATTTATTAATCAAAACACGGTCACAGTGGCGTCAGGCACTGTGACCGTGTATGTCACTCATATTCGCGATTACCACAGAAGCACATCGACGGGGAGTATCTATATAATAATAGCGTAAGGACTCGACTTTGTTATCCCTTTTACGCCGCATCCAGTGACCCGATGCCCACGGCACTAATGGATTTACCATCTATCCCCTATGCCATCCATAATGGTACACTCTATCCATACACCACATCCTCCCTTCCGTGGATGTTCCACGGGTTTTGGCTAGTTATGTGTATTAGGTTAAGGTTCTGTCTTCCCACTAGTTAACACTGCATTGCACCAAATTGGAACAAGGTAGAATCCCTTTTCAATGGCCACCAAAACGGAATTGCCGGCAGCTTTCGCTGCCCTTTGGCTGGGGCTCGCTCAAATCGCCCCAAAACCTCCATTACGCACATGGTTAAGCTGGAGAAGAAGGAGGAGGAGCCATCGGATCATGGGCGTGGCACCACCTCGTCATCAAAGGTGGAGCCAGCGAGCCCCGACCAGCCAACCAGGGCTGATGAGATACCATCACGGGCATGGCGCGCATTGATCTGGAAGCGCGTTATATAAGCGCCCGCGCAAGCCTTTTCGCGGCAGATGAGATGAGAAGAGATGCGTAAGGGGCCAGAGGAGAAACAGTGAGAGGGAATTGAGGGAGGTGCGCTGGACCAGAGGCAGATTCTGCGGAAGAGGAAAAGAGCGTCGGAGACGCAGGAGGCGGAGGACGCGGGAGACCGCCGCCGGTGTGAAACCAAATACGTGGAGCTGCCGGCTCCTCGCTGCCAGCCCGAAGCGACGCTGTGTTTGCCGGGTTTTCGCCTCGACCCCAAGAGCGCGGATTGGAGTGCGCGCTTAGAGCTGGACCTCGACGCCTACCATCTACCTGGACCCTCCTCTGCCATCCCAAACCATTCCTGTCCTTCCATCCTTTTGTGTACGTGAGTTTGTTTTGTGTGTCTTGTCCCTGGGTTTAAGTAAGACTGTTTATAGGTAAGCTAGTGTTGCACTGTGTCCTTCTGGTCCATCCCTCTTTCTGCCTTTATTTTCTTATCTTTCCATTCTCCTTGGTTCTTTTGGTCTTGTAAATAATAATAATAAATTAGATTTGTTCTTCCTACCTTGCCTTTCTTTCCCTTACATCCATCGTCGTTGTGATTTCCCAATTGAAAACCTGTGGCATGATTTGGCCAACGTTCAAGGATCAGGTCTAGTCCTTGTTAATAGTTCGTGCCACGGTTGCTAAAAAACCGCTCAGCAATTAACATCTGTCCGCGGTACGAACGGGGCTGTGCACCTACCTTTCCGGAGGTAGCTGGGCAGCGTCAGGGACCACGTCGGTCAGTCATAAAAGAGGGGATTAATCCCCCTCGATAAGGGGAACAGAGGCCGACGTTGGGTTCCGTAACAATATATATATATATATATATATATATATATATATATATATATATATATATATATATTGTTGTGGATATGAGAATTGTGTTTTTTTATTGTTGTGTAAATTGTTGTAAAAATATCGCCCTCCTTCCTCCAGTTGTGTATAAAGGTCAAAGTGCGTCCCGTAATTAGGTCATAAACAATCACGTTTAGCCAATCATAGATTTCCTCCTTGTTGGTAGTTTATTTCCTTATTCTATGTAGGTTAAGGCCGTGTCTTCCATTAATTGACACTCCATTGCACCGAATTCAAATAGATAGATCCCCTCTCATTTTCAATTAATAAAGCCTCAATTGCCAACTGCATTCACCGCGACTCCATTAGCCACGAGGTAGGCTTGGAGAAGAAGGGGGAGGAGCTGCCGAATCCTGGGCGTGCCCGCCCATCGTCATCAAGGGTGGAGCCAGAGGGCCCGTGCCGACCAATCAGGGCCGAGGCGAGCTCACCGATGGGCGTGTCCTGGAGGCCGGCGGCTTGATCGCCGGCGGGGTTATAAAAAGCGCACGCGGAAGCCTTTGAAGGGAGGGATGAGAAGGAGTCGAAGGTGGTTGCAGTTGCAACAAGTGCGCCAGAGACAGAAGAGAGTCAGAGATACGGCAGTAGAACAAGTGCCAAGTAGAACAAGTGCCAAGTGAGAAGCGCCAAGAGAGAGTTGCACAGAGGTGCCAAGAAAGAGTTCAAAGGGGCAGCTTTGGAGAGTGCACGGTGCACCGGAGGAGCTTCGCCGTGCAGTTTGGAACCGCGGCGGTTTTGGCGATCCCAGCTCGAGGATTGACGGCGGCTGTCCGCTTCCAGCCCGACCGATCCCCGCTGAACCTTCCTCTCCCGCCAAGCTATTCCTCCTTCCGACCATTCCTGCCTGCAATTTCCCCATTCGTGTGAGTTTGCTCATAGTCTGTTTTGTGTGTCTTGTCCTGGGGTTATAATTAAGACTGCATAGGTAAGCTAATTTTCACTGTGTCTTTCTGGTCCGTCCCTCTTTCTGTCTTTATTTTGTTATCCTTCCTTCTTCCTTGGTTTCTTTGGTCCTGTAAATAGTAATAAATAATAATCGTATTTAAAACCTTTTTTTGTCTTCTTCTTCTTCTTCTTCTTCTTCTTCTTCACATCCGTCGTCTTTGTCTTTTCCCTCATTGAATATCTGTGGCACGATTTGGCCAACGTTTCAGGATCGGGTTAGTAATTGTTAAAAGGTTCGGGCCGCGGCTGCCATCCGCTCGGCAAATCCAGTAACACCTTATCCGTAACAATATATATATATATATATATATATATATATATATATATATATATATATATATATATATATATATATATATATATGTATATATGTATATATATATATATATATATATATATATATATATATATATATATGTATATATGTATATATATATATATATATATATTGTTGCGGGTATGAGAACTGTGTATTTATTTTTTTTATTGTGTGAATTGTTATTATTGTTTATTCTGTGCCCCCCTGCCTCCGGAGCTGTGTAGAGGTGAAAGGGTATCCCATAATTAGTCCACAAGCATACACATCAGCCAAATAATAGAATACCCCTGTTGATAGTTATCTCTTATTCTGTGTTTTAGGGTAAGGCTGTGTCTCCCATTAATTGAAGTACTCCATTGCACCAGTGAAAGAGAATAGATCCCCTTTCCTTCCCATCCCCAAAATCTCCCTTTCCTTCCCATCCCCAAAATCTCCCTTTCCTTCCCATCCCCAAAATCTCCATTTCCTTTTACATCCCCTCCCGTCATTGCCGGGCCTCGATTGCCGAATTACCTCCCCTCCAATAACCGCCATTGAACATGTGCTCGAACCGGAGAAGAAAGGCGTGCCCGCCCGTCGTCATCAAGGGCGGAGCCAGAGGGTCGCGCGACCCTCTGGCTCCGCCCTCTGATAGAACTTCCTGGCTGGTGATAGTCCCTGACAAATTCAAGAACGTCATATTGCAACAGGTGCATGGTACCCGCTCCGGCGGCCATTTGGGCAGGACAAAGACAATATCTCGGGTCCGCCGGAGGTTCTATTGGGTGAATATGGGGCGCGACATACAGGACTGGTGTCGGAGATGCGACGCCTGTTCTGCCAAAAAGGGACCAGCAAGGAGGATGAGGGCCCCCCTTCACTTACATCAAGTGGGGGCCCCCCTTGAGCGGGTGGCTATGGATATTCTAGGACCGCTGCCCCGCACCCGCCAAGGTAATAAGTATATCCTCGTTGTAATGGACTATTTCACCAAGTGGCCGGAGGCCTATGCCCTCCCCAACCAAGAAGCAGGGGTGGTAGCACAGGCCTTCGTAGAAGGATTTGTATGTCGGCACGGGATTCCACAGGAGCTGCACACCGATCAGGGTCGAAATTTTGAAAGTCAATTGCTAAAAGATGTGTGCAGACTCCTGTCAATTCGGAAAACCAGGACCACGCCCTTGCGGCCACAATCTGACGGGATGGTGGAAAGGTTCAATCGAACATTGATCCAACAACTAGCATTGTTCACCACCACCCGTCAGGATGACTGGGACGAACATCTCCCGTACCTGTTGATGGCCTACCGAACTAGCCAGCACGGGGCCACCGCATGCAGTCCAGCGTTGCTTATGTATGGGCGGGAGTTACGGGCTCCCGCCGACTTGCTATGCGGTCCCGTGCCAGACACCACGGACACACCGCCGAGGGAGGGTTACGCACGTCACCTGGAGGAAGGCATGGAGCGGGTCCATGCCTTCGTCCGCCGCCAGCTCCATCTGGCGGGGGCCAAGATGAAGCGCAGGTACGACGACCGGAGCCAGGGGAGTCAATACGCTCCGGGGATGAAGATTTGGTTCTTTAATCCCCGGAGGCGGAAGGGAAGGTGCCCAAAACTCACCTCCCCCTGGCAAGGCCCAGTAGTCGTCCTGTCGCAAATCTGTGACGTGGTCATTAAGATCAAAATGGGGCCACGGACCCCCCCTCGGATCGTCCATGCCGACCGGATAAGACCTTATGCCGGCGAGCAGGCGCCCTCATGGATCGCCTCGGCTCTAGATGCCGAGGCAGGACCCAGTACCTCTTGCGACGGGGGCTCGTAGCGTCAGAGGACTGGGGGGATGGTAGTGAGAGATGCCCCGCTGTGGTGGGATGGCAACGCTGTCATCCCTCACAGAAGAGTGGGGCAAATGCGCTATAGCTTATGGGGTGTATGGCAGTGAAAACTAGCCCGGGTGGGTTAGGATATTGATAGGGATCTAGCGAAGATGACATTAGGTAACGTTAAGATTAGTTAGTGACTGATACCTGTAGTGGGGACGCAGGTAGTTTAGTGTGGATGATAATGACGTGGGAGCGCAATAGTTTAAAGGGACGACTGGGAAGCGCAAGTTTCAGAGGGGAGTAGTTAGCTGAGATGATGCCGTGTGTTTGAGAATTGAACAGGTGTGATTGCACAGGTGTGCAACTGAACAGGTGTGTGGAGCAGTGTATGAGTGAGTAATGGTGATGTGTGTTGTGTTGACCAACTGGTCCAGGAAGAGGAGGAGGGTGCAGGTGGCACCAGGTGATTGCACAGGTGTGCAACAACAGGTGTATGTGGCTGTGTGGAATAAATGGAGTATTGGAATGGATGGTCGTGGAGTGAGTATGGTGGAAATTGTGGAGTGGAGTGGATGGTGTGAAGGTGTGAATGGGGGAAGAGTGGACCCCCATCACGGATACCCGGGGCGGGTAGTGTAAGTGTTAGGTAGAGGGTACAGGTAAATTGTGGTTGGATATTGGCATCTGTGGTGCGGGCGAAAGAATGGTCTTTGGATGGGTGCATTAGTGTTGTGGAAATGGCTGGGCGTGTAGCCTGTTAGTGTGTGTAGTTGGTTTGGGCACTCCACCACTGTGAGGATGTCGGCCAGGTGAGGCCGCAGGTGGGCTCTGGGAGCCGGTAGTTGTGGATGGGGCCCAAGGATCCGGAGGACGGACCCAGGTAGCCCAGTGCCAGAGGGCACCAAGGGGTGACAGAGCCAGGAGAGGGCCTTCCCCAGTTAGTTAGGTTAGGGTGAGGAGCTAGGTAAGCTCGGGTGGCAACTGCAGTGGTGGAGGTGTGCAGGTGGGTAGACCTGCTGGGAGAGCTACACGTCGCAGCCCAGAAATTGTGCGAGGCACCGGGAGATGAATCAGGGGAGTGAGACCCCAAATTGAGAAGCACCACAGTTTGTTCAATGGGAATTGGTTTTTAGAACCCATAGTGTAAGTTGGCCAATGGATTGGCAGGGAGAGACCCCGGGTAGTGTAAAGTGTGTTAATGTCATTTAGAAAGTAGTTAGGATGAAGTCTCCTCGCACCATCTGCATCCACTCACCTGAGGTGACAGATACTCCGCACCATGCCATGTTTAATTATTTTTACTGTGCAAATGTTTGGATTGTGAGACGCATCATGACGTGGGTGTGAAATTGTGCATAATTCCATCTCTCCCTCCTTATGAGGATTGATGACGAATTGGGTGATGGCAAATTTTGAAGTAGAGGGATTGTGGCGACGAATTTGGTATAGAGGAAATATGGGGAAGACGTGACAGTAGTGACGAATTTGTAAATGTGTAGATTTTGTACATATGGGGTAAGGGCAAGGGTAGGGTAGGTGACAGGGGGGTGACGTACGGTAGGGACGAGCTTTCTCACTTCGCCCTCCGTACGCATTTCGCCTTGCATTGCCTTATTGATGTGTACCCTTGTGACCTTACCCCTCGCTCAATTGTCTTTCCCCTTTTGTCTCCCACATGACCTGTGCGCCACTGGGTGCCGAGGGGAGCGTGCGTGGGTCGGCCATTGTGCGCCCGAAATTCCCAGAACCAGCTGTCTGCATCGATGCACCACATTATGGACCACATGTCTGTGGCCGAGCACCACTTATGGACCCCATGGGTTGGGGCATGGCCCCTCTGCTGGAACCGGCCATGAGGGCCCGAAATCTTGCTGGCGGACCTTGGCCACAGGGCACCGATGCCCCACAGGTGAACCACACTAGTCGGCCCTGTGGGCTATAAATAAAATCAAATAAAAAGGACACATTGGGTGCATTTTTCAGTTCAAATAGGCCGCCAGTAAGAAAATGAAGGAAAAGACAACAACTGGAAGAAATAATAATAACCAGCAGAGGGAGCCGAAGAGCAAGAGATCACCTGCAGGGTTAGGGGTTGTTGATTTTATTTTGATTGAACACTGATGAACTATGGTGACTGCACCGATTGGTGCTTGAGGGTGCTTGTATTGGTGCGTTTTTGGGTGCTTTCATGGTGCGTCGATGCAGAGCAGACTGTCTCCCCCCCAGAAAGAACAATCACAGGTCCTGGGTTAGTTTTGTAAATAAAAATAGCGTCATTGTAAATAATGCTTCCCACCGTCAGTGTATAGTTTGAAGACCATTCCGCAATTCGGTTAACTGTGGGCGTAAGTCTGTTAGGCAGGGTGCAATGGAGCAGCGGGACACATTTATTTATGTTTTAAAACTGTCGCACTCAGGGTCAGGTTAAAAGTAGAGGGAACTACACCTACGTGTCACACTAAATAAAAGTTGTAGGCCCGGGACGTGCCTAAGAGGAGGAGGGTGCAGTGTTGCGGGTATGAGAACTGTGTATTTTATTTATTGTGTGAATTGTTATTATTGTTTATTCTGCGCCCCCCTGCCTCCGGAGCTGTGTAAAGGTGAAAGGGTATCCCATAATTAGTCCACAAGCATACACATCAGCCAAATAATAGAATACCCCTGTTGATAGTTATCTCTTATTCTGTGTTTTAGGGTAAGGCTGTGTCTCCCATTAATTGAAGTACTCCATTGCACCAGTGAAAGAGAATAGATCCCCTTTCCTTCCCATCCCCAAAATCTCCCTTTCCTTCCCATCCCCAAAATCTCCCTTTCCTTCCCATCCCCAAAATCTCCATTTCCTTTTACATCCCCTCCCGTCATTGCCGGGCCTCGATTGCCGAATTACCTCCCCTCCAATAACCGCCATTGAACATGTGCTCGAATCGGAGAAGAAAGGCGTACCCGCCCGTCGTCATCAAGGGCGGAGCCAGAGGGTCGCGCGACCAACCAGGGCCGAGGTGAGCACCCCAATGGGCGTGTCCAAAAGGCCGGCAGCTTAATCGCCGGAGGCGCTATAAAAGGCGCGGACGCAAGTGAGTCGTGAGTTGGTCGCCAAGAGAGTCGTGAGGAGTCAGTCAGTGGAGTCGGTGGTCAGTTGGTTGCGTTGGTTGTGGTGAGGAGTCGGTGGTGGTGGTCAGTTGGTTGCATTGGTTGTGGTGAGGAGTCGGTGGTGGTGGTCAGTTGGTTGCGTTGGTTGCGGTGAGGAGTCGGTGGTAAAGAGTGAGTGGACCAAGAACGAGTGGAGGGTTTGGACCAGACGCGTCCGACGAGGCCTGGCAAAGCACGCGACGTCCACAGCAGCCAAAACAGCAGCGTGGGGCCTGAACGGCGGCTGCTAAACGCGCCGGTTGTGCTGCGGGACCCCCTTTGGACCTCCCTCTCCCTCCAGCCATCCACCTCCTGCCTTTCCACCCTTCTTGTGTACGTGAGTTTGTTCTGTTTGTTCTGTCCTGGGTTAATTAAGCTTGTGTAGGTAAGCTAAAGATTGCACTGTGTGTCACCTGCGTCTTATGTGTTGTAAATAAACCTTGATTGCTCCGTTTTGCTTGTGTAAATAATAAATCCCATTACTCGGCTGTACGTCTTCTCGTTTTATTCCATTTCCTCTTTGCATTGTGTCGCCTTTGTCTTTTCCCTCATTGAGCAGCTGCGGTGCGATCCGGCCAACGTTTGGGCGGGATCGGGTTCTAATCGGGGAGTAACTGTTCGGACGCGGTAATACACCACCGCTCGGTAAAATAACATCTTTAATCCGCGTCTGTAACAATATTGTTGCGGATATGGGATTTGGCCTCCATATCCGCTTGTAAATATTCCCCTATTTCCCCAATACTCCCCAACTATCCCCAATCCCCCATTCCCTAGTCCCATTGTCTGTAAACAACACTCTGTAGAACCGACCTTCCCCTTTTTCCCCCATTAAATGTCGTGCCCAGGTCCACCGCATCTCACGTAGACAACTTTCGGACATCTTGCTAGTTATTCTTAGTCTATGTCAGTTAAGGACTCGTTTCCATTAATTCTGACTCTTCGTTGCACCAGAATGTGATTGTATGGCACCAGTAGTGAGTTTAGGACCTCCCCATACCTCCTCCCATCTTCCCCATGAAACAACAACAACAACAACAACTACCACAACAGCGCACGGGGAGTGTGCGTCCTCACTCCGGCTCGGTTAGCCGCCATTACCCATGTGCGCCGACGGGGTTACCATGAAGGGGCTGCCTGTCGGCCCCTCGTCAAGGGCGGAGCCCGGTAACCCCCCGCACCCAATCAGAAGCAACGGGCCGATTCCATCTGGGGCGGAGCTAACGAGCCGAGGGCGTGTCACTCCCCGCCGGATATACGCAGCGACTTACCGGACGTGACGTCAGATGCGCCTCAGCCACGAAGGAGAAACAGACGCCACCTCCAGCGCGACGAGACCTCCCGCATCTCTGGACCGGACCGGGTCGATTCTGTCCCTGAGCCAAGAGTGCACCTTGAGCCTCGACTACCTGCCCTTCCTTGCCATCAATCCCCGTGTGAGTTAGTCTTGTCCCGTTTATCTGTCGTCTGTCGGGGCTACTATAAGACCGTGATTAAGTGCCTACCTTCCTATGCTGTCTCTCTTGTCCTTGTAATCTAACGTTCCGTAATATTATAACCTCCTCCGGAGGTCTTGAGAACTGTACCCCTGGTGTCGTGTCATTTTAACCCAGCCGTTGTGTCCTTTCCTCAATTGATTTAGCGTAGCGCGACTCGGCCAACGTTCGCGTATAATCGGGTAAACTGTGCAGACGCGGTCATACCAAACCGCTCGGTAAACCAACATCCACAACCGCGTCTGTAACAATTGGTTGTCAGGAGTTGGATTCGGACCTGGGCCTAAATTTGTTAGGCCCAAATTTTGGAACACCAATTGTGTTATAGCAGTAACAATTGGTGTCGAGGAGTTGGATTCGGACCTGGGACTAAATTTGTTAGGCCCAAATTTTGGAACACCAATTGTACCATTAGGGTAACAATTGGTGTTGGGAAGTGGAATTCGATCCGGAGCGCGTTTCACGCGCTCGAAATTATAACGGTGAAATTTGATTTTGTTTTACGAAAATAAAAACCCGAATTTTGAAAGTCGCGCTATGGCAGACCAAGACGGCTGGGTTCCGGTAGAAGAGAGTGAGGCAGGGTCGATCCAGGACCAAATTGAGGGACAAGAGGAGAGCGAAGCAGTGAGGGTAGCAGACGCACGAAATGGCGCCTCGCACATGGCCACGGCGACCACGCCGCGACCGTGGTAGCGCCGCTGGTGGATTCGAACCTTTTCCTCCTGCAAATGAGGGCCCTTATGGAACAAATGGGTGAGCGATTGGAGGGCCAAATGGGGGTAATGGGGAACCGGATGGATGCTCAGAGTGAGCAAATGAGGGCTAATAGTGAGCGATTAGAGAGCCAAATGGGGGTAATGAGGGACGAAGCGAGGGGTACCGGTGAGGGGTTAGACAATAATTTTAAGGGATTAGACAAGAAATTTGGGAAGTTAGACGACAAATTTGAGGGGTTAGACAACGGGATAAAAGAGGTGAAAAATGGGTTAATGGGGGTAGAAAACAGAATGGCCGCTCAAGAGAATCAAATGGAAGGGATGCAAAAGGGGTTAGAGGGGTTAGAAAACAGTATGGAAGGCAAATTGAGGGACATGAGGGACCAAGCGGAAAGGGAAGTTAAACAAATGGAGCAGCGGATAGAGGGGGTCAGAATGGGGGTAGAAACCAAACTGGATGCTCACAGGGAGGAAATGGAGCAGATGAGGGTGGTATCTGGGCAGGAGATGCAAGTGATGGGAGAGGAGATCAGAAGAGGTGTGAGTGAGGAGGTCGGAGGAGTGCGCGAGGAGGTGAGGCACTGTAAGGAGCACATGGAGAAGGAGGTGAGAAAGGGGACTGTAAAGTTACAAGGGGGCATAGAGGACCTGACGCAGGAGGTGGAACAGCTGACGGAGGGACAAAAAGGACTAACGGAGCAGGTTCAAAGGAACACTGCGGTATTAGGAGGGTTAAAAGCGACACAAAATGACCAAAAAAATGACTTGGTAGCGACGAAGAGGGAATGTCAGATGGTACGTGAGGGACTGACAACGAGGTTGGACGAGGTGATAGAGGTAATGGAGACGAAGGACCGGCAGGTGAGGACGCACATGGAAACGGTCAAGGTAGCCTTGGAGGACGAGCTTGAGGAGACGTACCGGGGAATAAAAGAGGTGAAGCAGAAATTAGAAGAAGTAGAAGAAGGGGTGAGCGAAATTAAGAAGCGACGGAGAGAGGATAAGAAGGAGATAAAAGAGGAGATAAAAGAATTGGTCCAAAGTCTGTGTTTGGATCGTGATGATGTGCTCATTAACCGGATGAGGGATTCGCAGGTGATGGAGGAGAAGCGAAGAGGAAGAGGACCCGGTGTAAGTGGTGACCAATATGGTCGTGCGTATGATGCGCCAGGGGATTTAAGAAGCTTGGGGGTCGAGATGGACCCGGGTGTTCGTGAGAGGCCGTTGGTGAAGTGTGCGACCGGTCTGGTGTGCGAAAAAGGAGGTGTGCAAGAAAGTCCGACTCTGGGGTGTGTGAGGAAAAAGTGCGTGCCAAGGAGTGAGGGTGCTGGCGAGAGTGAGTCGGTCGTAGCGCGTGTGCGAGGGAGCACATGGAAGCGCGGTGTGGTAAGTGTTACAGAGGGTGTGACGGGAGAGTGTGCGCAGGAGTGTGCACGAGAAAGGTGTGTGACGGACAGGTGCCTGAGGAAAGAGTGCGCTGTCGGGAGTAAGGGTGAGTGCGTTGTCAAGAGTGGTGGTGAGAGGAGTGAGAGTGACAAGGAGCGTGAGTTGGTTGTGACAGGTGAGCGAGGATGGACACCTGGAATGGAAGGATGCACACCTGGAATGGTAGAGCGTGAGTGGGAATGCACGCTGGAATTGGTAGTGAGGCACGTGGTTGGGTGTGCGAATGAGAGCACACCTGTGATTGTCACAGAGGAGGTGACAGAGGAGGGGGCGCGAAGAGGTGTGTTGGTGAGGTGTGCGACCAACGAATGTGTGCCAAAGTGTTCGGTGGTCAGGTGTGTGACCAAGGCTGTGAGTGGAATGAGGGTACCTGGGTGTGTAAGGAAAGGTACGAGGAGCATGGGAACGGCTGGATGTGTGAGCAATGAACGGGCTGCGGGGTGTAAGCATGCAGGTGAAGCATCGACGTTAAACGGGTTAGCGGTTTGAGCGACTTTTAGCCGAATCGGGCCCTCGGTGCGTGCTGGGCCTCGCTTTGAACGGCCGCGTCCGTGCTCCACTAGGCGGAGCGGGCGGCTGGATAGGAAGGGTCGTCATGGCGACCACTTTTTGTTGAGGCATTCCGGCAGGTCGAGATCGAGCCATGGGATGGCTCCGTGCCGAGATGGTGCGTGGGATCTCGGCCCGGGTAAACCTCCTTCCCTGCACCGAATGCGGGACGTGTCCAGCCGCTGGCACCAAACAACCCGCATTCATGGCTTGGCTTTACGAAGCCGGGCTTTGGACAGGAATTGGCGCACCGAGAGGTATTAGTGAGTAGACGGGTGATGAGGATAGTGTTTTGGCCCCAAAATTGGAGAAAAACAAAATTTGATGATTGGCAAAGGATTGGCAGTAATGATTGGCAGATGATGGGTAGTGATTGGCAAATTTTTGATTCGTTGAAATTTGATGTGCAAAATTGGTAGTGGGAGATGCCCGATGTGGTGGGATGGCAACTCTGTCATCCCTCACAAAGGTGGGGGCAAATGCGCTATAGCTTATGGGGTGTATGGCAGTGAAAACTAGCCCGGGTGGGTTAGGATATTGGTAGGGATCAAGCGAAGATGACATTAGGTGACGTTAAGGTTAGTTAGTGACTGATACCTGTAGTGGGGACGCAGGTAGATTAGGGTGGATGATAATGACGAGGGAGCGCAATAGGTTAAAGGGACGACTGGGAAGCGCAAGTTTCAGAGGGGAGTAGTTAGATGAGATGATGCCGTGTGGTTGAGAATTGAACAGGTGTGATTGCACAGGTGTGCAACTGGACAGGTGTGTGGAGCAGTGTGTGAGTAGTGAGTGTTGTGGATCAGCGCGAATGCGCTTTGGGGAGAGAAGGGTGCAGGCGGCACCAAGAGTGAGAGCACAGGTGTGCAAGTACAGGTGTGTGGAGAGAGTTGGAGTAAGTGGTACGGAGTGGTGTGCATGGTGCGAAGGTGTGGATGGGGGAAGAGTGGACCCCTTTCACGAGTACCCGGGGCGGGTAGTGTAAGTGTTAGGTAGAGGGTATAGGTAAATTGTGGTTGGATATTGGCATTTGTGGTGCGGTTGCAGAATGGTATCGTGGATGGGTGCATTCGTGTTGTGGAAATGGCTGGGCGTGTAGCCTGTTAGTGTGTGTAGTTGGTTGGGCACTCCACCACTGTGAGGATGTCGGCCAGGTGAGGCCGCAGGTGGGCTCTGGGAGCCGTTAGTGTCAGTGGGGCCCGAGGATCCGGAGGACGGACCCGGGTAGCCCAGTGCCAGAGAGGGCACCGAGTGGGGAGAGCACCAGAGGGCCTTCCCCAGGTAGTTAGGTTAGGGTAAGGAGCAGGTAAGCTCGGAGGCAACTGCAGTGGTGGAGGTGTGCAGGTGGGTAGACCGGCTAGGAGAGCTACACGTCGCAGCCCAGAAATTGTACGAGGGCACCGAGAGATGAATCGGGGGAGTGAGGCCCCAAATTGAAAAGCACCACAGTTGGGCAATGGGAATTGGTTTTTAGAACCCATAGTGTAAGTTGGCCAATGGATTGGCAGGGAAAGACCCCGGGTAATGTAAAGTTGTTAAAGTCATTTAGGAAATAGTTAGGATTGATGAACCTGTCGCACCATACGCAGCCACTTACCTGAGGTGAGGATGATGACTCCACACCTGTGTTTTCTTTGTTCTGTTGCAGGAAATGAGAATTGCTGTGTGGATTGGTGAGACGCATCACGACGTGGATGAGACATTGGGGTGATTCCATCTCTCCCTCCTTAGGAGGGACTGATGATGAATTGGTGATGGCAAATTTTGATGTTGAGTTGGAGATGGCAAATTGTGATGAGAGTTGGAAATGGCAAATTTGATTGGTTAGGAGGGAGAGAAGACGAATTTGGTTTATGGGAGGAACGGGGAAGACAGTAGGGACGTTTGTTTATTTGTAAAGTAGATGTTTATGGGTAGTGTTGTGTTTTGTGGATACAGTAAGGGGTAAGGGAGGGGCAATGTAGGTTACCTGGTGGGGGGGGGGGGCGTACGGTAGGAACGTACCTGTCTCACCTGGTTCCCATGTGCCCCCAGTGTGCATTACCTTACATTGCGTGCACTTTTGCGCCCTTACCACCTTACTCACTTGTCTTTTCTTTTGTCTCCCACCTCCGAGGATCTGGCTTTGGGGCAGAGAGAGAGGAGAGAGAGGTGCTGGCTCCGCAGTTGTGGGCCTGCACTTTCGCTGCTTGCTGCCTGGATCGATACACCATATGGACCGCAATGTTTGTGGCCGCCCACCATGGACCGCAGTTCTTTTGCGGCCAAGCACCACCCGTGGATGGACCTCTGGGTCAACGTGGCACCTATGCCATACAGGTGAACCACTAATAGTTGGCCCCCTGACGGCCACAATAAGGAAATGGACGCGGTTGGCGCCTTTCTTTATTTTCTAAGGAAGCCAGAACACCAAGTGCACCACACGAAGGCAAGACCAGCGGCAGAACATCGGCCGGCTGCGACACCACACCATGATTATTAAACATTTTATTGGTGCACCGGATGGTGCTGACTGTGTGATGGGGTGGTGCTTTTGGTGCTTGGAAGGGGTGCTCTGCACATTATTAAAGGCCGTAAGGCCACAGAGCACTCGTGGGTTGGTGTATCGATGCTGGCATGCGTGCTCTCTCTATGCATAACATCTGCATGTGTTCCTCCAAAAACAGGTCCTGGATCGTAGTGTA
This sequence comes from Myxine glutinosa, assembly GCF_964187855.1. Lineage (NCBI taxonomy): Eukaryota > Metazoa > Chordata > Myxini > Myxiniformes > Myxinidae > Myxine > Myxine glutinosa. The sequence continues at coordinate 146,186,937 of NC_136269.1, read as the reverse complement.
AATATCAGCGTAGTCTTGTAAATAATGCTCCCTACCGGCTGTATGTTTAGTTTGCGAATTCTTTCCGCGATTCGGTTATCCTGTGGGTGTGTTTCTGTGAGGAGAAGGGTGCAACGTCGCAGGGGGACATATTTACTCATTTGTGAATATCTGTAAAACTGTCGCACTCAGGGTAGAGTTAATAGTAGAGGGAACTACATCTGAGTGCCACACTAAAATAGGTAAAAATTTATCGGGTCAGGACGCCCCGAGGGTAGAGAAGGGTGCAATGTTGCGGATATGGGATTTGGCCTCCATATCCGCTTGTAAATATTCCCCTATTTCCCCAATACTCCCCAACTATCCCCAATCCCCCATTCCCTAGTCCCATTGTCTGTAAACAACACTCTGTAGAACCGACCTTCCCCTTTTTCCCCCATTAAATGTCGTGCCCAGGTCCACCGCATCTCACGTAGACAACTTTCGGACATCTTGCTAGTTATTCTTAGTCTATGTCAGTTAAGGACTCGTTTCCATTAATTCTGACTCTTCGTTGCACCAGAATGTGATTGTATGGCACCAGTAGTGAGTTTAGGACCTCCCCATACCTCCTCCCATCTTCCCCATGAAACAACAACAACAACAACAACTACCACAACAGCGCGCGGGGAGTGTGCGTCCTCACTCCGGCTCGGTTAGCCGCCATTACCCATGTGCGCCGACGGGGTTACCACGAAGGGGCTGCCTGTCGGCCCCTCGTCAAGGGCGGAGCCCGGTAACCCCCCGCACCCAATCAGAAGCAACGGGCCGATTCCATCTGGGGCGGAGCTAACGAGCCGAGGGCGTGTCACTCCCCGCCGGATATACGCAGCGACTTACCGGACGTGACGTCAGATGCGCCTCAGCCACGAAGGAGAAACAGATGCCACCTCCAGCGCGACGAGACCTCCCGCATCTCTGGACCGGACCGGGTCGATTCTGTCCTTGAGCCAAGAGTGCACCTTGAGCCTCGACTACCTGCCCTTCCTTGCCATCAATCCCCGTGTGAGTCAGTCTTGTCCCGTTTATCTGTCGTCTGTCGGGGCTACTATAAGACCGTGATTAAGTGCCTACCTTCCTATGCTGTCTCTCTTGTCCTTGTAATCTAACGTTCCGTAATATTATAACCTCCTCCGGAGGTCTTGAGAACTGTACCCCTGGTGTCGTGTCATTTTAACCCAGCCGTTGTGTCCTTTCCTCAATTGATTTAGCGTAGCGCGACTCGGCCAACGTTCGAGTATAATCGGGTAAACTGTGCAGACGCGGTCATACCAAACCGCTCGGTAAACCAACATCCACAACCGCGTCTGTAACAATATATATATATAGTTCCGGTTTTTAGAACCTTCACTAGTAACTTTTAGTAAATGTTTCCCTTATAAATGTTCCCCTGTAAATATCCCCATCAATTGGTTTGTTAAAGATCGCACCCTAGTTAGTCCATGAACAACACGTAGCGAACCATAGGACCTCTTCGTAGTTATTTCATTATTATGTGTTTCAGTTAAGGTGTGGGAGCTGTGCTCACACGATAAAATCAGACAAAATGGACGTCGCCAGGAATTAAGTTTCTCTGAGCTATTTATTCCCAGCTCACTCAGACGAACTCCAAAGCACTGAATCAGCCCATCGAACGGGCGGCAATATATATCAGAAACTCAACACACAAAAGCCACGCCTCTCAGGCGGGGCGTGGTATGCAAATAGATAAGCCACGCCTCTCAACGGGGCGTGGTATGCAAGGCAAGCGTTCGCCCGGTAAAGGCAAGTCTCAACACGCCCGGGCGAGTCCGGACACGTGACCGCTCGCTGGTTGCGTCATCGGCCGGTGCAGTGTAATTGTGTCATGCTACCGGTACCCGCTACATGCGCCCCCCCCAGAATTAACATGCACCGGGAGAGTCAGTTTGAGGGGGGTCTTAATGACCCGGCCAAAACGACCCCTGGCGATTCGTGTGGGGGTGGTCGGTGGCGGGGTGGTGGATGGTCGGGCGGGGGGCCTGGTTGACAGGGGACGGCCCCGTCGTGGAGGAAGGGCCAACCGTGGAGGTTGGTCAAGGTCCAAATGGGCCGGCTTGAGGCGGTCCACGGAGATGCGATCCGCCTCGCTGCCAATGTCGATGGTGAACGACTTGTCGTCCCTCTTCAGGACCCGGAAAGGTCCATCGTACGACGGCCGGAGCGGTCCCCGGTGTGCGTCGTCCCGGATAAAAACGTACTCCGCAGTGCGAAGTGCTGGGGGGACGTGGGGTTGGGGGCAGCCGTGGTGGGACGTGGGCACGGGGGCAAATCTCCTGGCGGCCTCCTGGAGGGCCGAGCGTTGGTGAGCCGCAGACCAGGGGCCGGTGGCGTCAGGGATGAATTCGCCCGGCACGCGCAGTGGCTGGCCGTAGACCAGCTTGGCGATGGAAGCCTGGAGGTCCTCTTTAGGGGCCGTTCGGAGGCCCAATAGGACCCACGGGAGCCTGTCGGCCCAACCGTCGTCCTGGAGGCTGGCCCTGAGAGAGGCCTTCATCGAGCGGTGGAACCGCTCGCACAAGCCGTTGGCTTGGGGGTGGTAGGCCGTGGTGCGGTGAAGCTTGACCCCTAAGGCCTGGGCGACCATGCCCCAAAGCTCAGAGGTGAATTGCGGGCCTCTGTCAGAGGAGATGTCCGAGGGGGCGCCGAAACGGGCAATCCAGATGCCAATGAAGGCCTGCGCCACGTCGGCGGATGTTGTTGATGCCAGCGGGATGGCCTCCGGCCACCTGGTGGTCCTGTCCACCATTGTGAGGAGGTGGGTGAAGCCCCGCGAGGAGGGAAGGGGTCCCACCAGGTCCACATTGACGTGGTCGAAGCGCCGCATGGGCACGTCGAATGGTGCCAACGGGGCCTGGGTGTGCCGGTGGACCTTTGCGCGCTGGCAGGCGACACAGGCATTGGCCCAGTCGCGGACGTCTTTACGGAGCCCGTGCCAGACAAATTTCACTGCCACGAGCTTCTGTGATGCTTTCCGGCCCGGGTGGGAAAGGCCGTGGAGGGCGTCAAAAATGTGCCGCCGCCTTCCGGTGGGCAGGATGGGGCGAGGTTGGCCCAGGGAGACGTCGCACAGGAGAACTGTGCCTGTGTCCTCAAAGGGGACGTCGGCCAACTTCAAGCCTGTGTCCGTTGTCCGGAGGGTTTGCACCGTGGGGTCGGCGGTCTGGTCGGCCACCATGCGGGCGAAGTCCACACCCAGGTGGACGGCGTTCGCGCCGGACCGGGAGAGGCAATCGGCCACAGCGTTGTCTATGCCCGCGACGTGCCGGATGTCCGTCGTAAATTCGGACACGGCGGAGAGGTGGAGCTGCTGGCGGGCCGACCACGGCTCCGTAACCTTGGCCATGGCGAAGACCAGGGGTTTGTGGTCCACAAACGCCGTGAACGGGCGGCCCTCCAAAAGATGGCGGAAGTGGCGAACAGCTAGGTAAAGGCCGAGGAGCTCGCGGTCGAAAGCGCTATACTTGTGCTCGTTAGGGCGAAGCTGCCGGCTGAAGAAGGCCAGCGGTTGCCAAGCTCCGTTCACCCACTGTTCATGCACGGCGCCCACCACGTAGTCTGAAGCGTCCGTGGTGAGGGCAATGGGTGCGTCGAGCGCCGGGTGCGCCAGCATGGTCGCGTTGGCGAGGGCCAGCTTAGCGCCCGTGAATGCCGCGTCCATCTCTGTGGTCCAGGTGACGTCGTGCTTGGCCGGCTTGCCCCGGAGGGCTTCGTACAGGGGGCGCATGAGTTGGGCGGCGCGAGGCACGAACCGGTGGTAGAAATTTACCATCCCCAAAAATTCCTGTAGTGACTTGATGGAGCGAGGGAGCGGGAAACTTGTGACTGCCTCCACCTTGGTAGGCAGCGGGACGGCCCCGCGCTTCGTGATGCGGTGCCCCAGGAAGTCGACGGCCGTTACGCCAAACTGGCATTTCGCCGGGTTGATGATGAGGCCGTGCTGGCCGAGGCGCTCAAAAAGCGTGCACAGGTGGACGAGGTGCTCCGCCCGGGAAGTGCTGGCGATGAGAATGTCATCCAGGTGGACAAACAGAAAGGTGAGATCACGCACACTTGGCACACTCACTATGTCCATACTTGGCACACTCACTATGTCCATATTTGGCACGCTCACTATGTCCATACCTGGCCCACACACTATGTCCATACCTGGCCCACTCACTATGTCCATACTTGGCACACTCACTATGTCCATACTTGGCACACTCACTGTGTCCATACTTGCCACACTCACTGTGTCCATACTTGGCACACTCATTATGTCCATACTTGGCACACTCACTATGTCCATACTTGGCACACTCACGATGTCCATGCTTGGCACATTCACTTTGTCCATACTTGGCACACTCACTCTGTCCATACTTGGTACACTCACTATGTCCATACTTGTGCACTCACTATGTCCATACTTTGCGCACTCACTATGTCCATACTTGGCACACTCACTATGTCCATACTTGGCGCACTCACTATGTCCATATTTGGCGCACTCACTATGACCATACTTTGCGCACTCACTATGTCTATACTTGGCATACACAATGGGTCTATACTTGGCATACTCACTCTGTCCATACTTGGCACACTCACTGTGTCCATACTTGGCACACTCACTATGTCCATACTTGGCACACTCACTATGTCCATACTTGGCACACTCACCATGTCCATACTTGGCACACTCACCATGTCCATACTTGGCACCCTCACTATGTCTCTACTTGGCACACTCACAATGTCCATACTTGGCACACTCACAATGTCCATACTATGATGACGGCGGTATGATGACGGCGATATGGTGACGGTGGTATGATGACTGCGATGTGATGACGACGGTATGATGACGGCGGTATGATGACGACGATATGATGACGGCGGTATGATGACGGCGGTGTGATGACGACGGTGTGATGACGGCGATGTGATGACTGCGATGTGATGACGGTGATGTGATGACGGCGATGTGATGACGGCGATGTGATGACGGCGATATGATGACGGCGATATGATGACGGCGATATGATGACGGCGGTATGATGACGGCGGTATGATGACGGCGGTATGATGACGGCGATATGATGACGGCGATATGATGACGGCGATAGGATGACGGCGATATGATGACGGCGATATGATGACGGCGGTATGATGACGGCGATAGGATGACGGCGATGTGATGACCGCGATATGATGACGACGGTATGATGACGGCGGTATGATGACGGCGGTATGATGACATCGGTATGATGATGGTGATAGGATGATGGTGATAGGATGATGGTGATATGATGACGGCGATATGATGACGGCGGTATGATGACGGCGATATGATGACGGCGATATGACGACGGCGATATGATGGCGGTATGATGACGACGGTATGATGACGACGGTATGATGACGGCGATATGATGACGGCGATAGGATGACGGCGATATGATGACGGCGGTATGATGACGACGGTATGATGACGACGGTATGATGACGACGGTATGATGACGACGGTATGGTGACGGCGGTATGGTGACGGCGGTATGGTGACGGTGATATGGTGACGGCGATATGATGACGGCGATATGATGACGGCGGTATGATGACGGCGGTATGATGACGGCGGTATGATGACGGCGGTATGATGACGACGGTATGATGACGACGGTATGATGACGACGGTATGATGACGGCGATAGGATGACGGCGATA